>NW_028185084.1:953819-984912 GCF_003343005.1 Rhea americana | reverse complement strand
CCCCTTTGGTTGTGGATTTCTCCCCTGCAGGAGTTTGTTACACAGATGATGAATTTCTGAGGCACGTTTGGGTCACGTGAAAGCCAGATGGGAACATTTTTCCAAGCAGTGTGTGTGGGTCTAATACATGCCAGCAGCTCTGCTTACGTGGCGAGTGGAAGCRACTGGAGATTGGTCTGCAGCGCGGCTCCGGGCAGGGCGACGAGCCCGCCGGCTCCCGGAGCAGCCGACCTCTGCCAGGGAAGGAAAGATGCTCCCTGTGCTCGTGGCTGCTGCCACCCCCACTTGGAAAAGCAATGTCTCTTCCAAAGAGTACAAACCTTGCACAAGCTCTTCAGGATGAGCCTGAAATCAGTGAATAGGACTAAAGTTAAAGGCCTTGTTTAATGCTTGCTGTCAAATCTTCTTCCTCGTGCACTTTAGCTAGATTTGTGCATTAAAAAACCTGCAGATTTTTTTTTTCACAAAGTATTTCTGACTAATTCATGTCTCTTAAAGATAGTACCTCTCAGGTGCTGGGAGGAATGAGTGATGTCCTGATGTAGGAGAGATGTTTCTGAAAGGATGGAAAGTCTGTTTTAATACACATGACTTCTCCTGGTTGGAAGAAACTCAAACATATTTCTGTATTCCAGCAAAGAGTATCTTAAGACAATTGTTTTAAACGTGGTGCATCAGGTCCCATGGAGAGGGGGAAGCTCATTTCTGCAGCCCGGTGAGGGACAGGGCTGGCTACCACTTCCCCAGCGTTCACAGCACCAAATAAATCTGTTGTTGTGGTACCCTGGAAGCCTGGTTGCTGGCCAGGCCACCCTGTGCCAGGCTTTAGGCAGAAATGGCTTTTGYTTTAGGCCCCTCTGGAGCCCCAAGGGAGAGGCATCAACGGCGCAGTTAAGCAGCATGTCTTGGGCAGCAGTGACTGAAATAATAGATCAAAACGCCTGGAGCCTTTCTGTGCCATCCTCCCATTTCTCCGGCTATCTGTTGTTTGGCCCACACAATTGACTCATTCAATTAGGCAGAAAACGTGTGAAAACCATTCCAATGCGGATGAAGGTGCATCTGTGCTTTATTTTTGTTTTTTTTTCCAAGCTGTTTTACAGCCACATTTTAGAGCTGCATGTGGACCCTATACCTGAGTAACTCAATTCCTGCCCCTATTCTTAGGGGGGAAATTAGCAACACCAAATATTTCCTCTTTCCCTTGGTCTAGCATTACTGAATCCTCTTACTCTTCAATTTAACCAAAGTAGCAAGCCCCTGCTGGAGGGGAAGGGGCAAGAAGAAAGAAACCAGTGCAGTTAGTGGGTGTAAGAGATTATCGGGGGACACTGGCAAGGTGCCTATGGCAGTGCTGCTGTTCCCAGAAAGTGCCCAAGAACTGGTGATACAACATCTAGCGAGTGCTCCGCTTGGAGATGTGAGTAGATAGGAGAGCAGTAACAAGCCCTAGAGCTTTTGGGGATCTTTTTTGAGCTTTCTCTTATGAGCATGGGTGGCTCTGCCAGGAAGAGGCACGAGTCCCTCAGCTTGTTTGGGGAGGACAGAAGGGAAATGGTAAGGGGAGATGAGGAGGCAAAACCCCAGCAAGAGGCTCTAGAGGAGCCAGGGCGGGGGGCAGCACAGCCTCATGTGCTCAGGGCATATGTGGCTTGGACCCTTCCTTTCATTGCAGAAGGGGTTGGGGGGCACAGCTTTGAGGGCCTGTTAACTGTGCTGTGGAAGTATCTCTACCCTCTGCACTGTGGAGGACGTCTGCAGCCAGTGAGCTGTGGTCTGAGTATAGGCTGCCCTTGGGGTTCCTGCTGGCTCTAGGGGTCAGGTGTCACACATTAGCACCCAGCACAAGGACATGGCACTTGTACCAACTCCATCTAGCACGAATGCAGGAAAGCTTGCATGACAAACTGAAATTAAGCCTTTATGTTCTGCTGTACATAAAGAACATTATAAAGAATAAGACTCTGGACAACTTCTAAGAAACAGAATGCTGCAACTTGTTCTTGTTGACTTGTCAAATACTGCTTGTCGGGTTGAGAACATTCACTGCATCCCTTAATGCCTTCTATTTTGAACAGTGATAGAGTAGCAGAAGCACTTGCCTCCCCTCTGTTCCAACATGAGGAATCACTGCCATTTACTGGAGTACCAGTGAAGCTCTCTGGGCTGGAGTGGAGTGTCAATAACTGACTTCTCAGGAAGCCAGTGTAGTTTCAGTTCACTCAGACTGCCCTCTGGTCTCCTCCACCCTTCCCAATAGTTAAGGTTGGAAGGATGAATGTCTGGGAAATGAATTTGCGAAATGGTCAGCTGTTCTCAGTACTGTGGTCCTCTGCTAATTAAGCTGATATTACCTCTTCCTGGGGAGAAATAATGCCCTATGGAGATGATCACCCTTAGAAAGGGGTAGTGCCTATCAAATGTCAGCACACTTTCAGCAAGGCCACTTGTTCTTATAATCATCCTTTTCTTGATACTTTAATATGCAGCATGACAGTTGCAGGAAGGCTTTTCCTAGCATGAAGTCCTACCTCAAATATCACCAGTGGATGCTGAAGGGTCTTTTAAGTAAATGGACCTGGAGTCACACTCTCCCTTGGAAGGCAACTTCCATAGGACAGYTCAGGTCTGTATCACTGAACCCTTTTTACCCTCCAAAACGAGATAGCAAGCCATCCAGATGGCTTGCTGCAAATAGCCTTTGGCCTACGCTAACTTCTCAGTTGCCCCGAGAAGTTGTTTGGCGGCAAGGGCTAAATGGCCAGAACTAATACCATACTCATGACCAGGATGATCAAATTCCCATGCAGGGATTGGGTATTGCTGGGCAATATTCCTGCAGTAGCTTGATGGGATAGAAAGCTACATAGATGCTAGTGAAAGTCCCTGGCATCAGCCCCAGCAAAATGCAACCTATGAGTCTTTAGGCTCATAGGAGTGTTCCTCCTTGTTTTTACAGCAGCATTAAAAATGGGTGCCAGACTGGATATCGAGTGTCAGCACTGTAAGCAGTGCTGCTGACAAAATCCCTGTGCCAAGACCTGCTGGTGAAAGTGCTGCAGCAGAGGGGTTGCTTGGTGCTTGTTGGGCCAGGACAGTTTGATGCGCAGGAGCAGTGCAAATCACAGATGTGACATCTTCTGAATTTTGGTCATGTTGGGCTCATGTATTCAACTCTTAGCCAAATCTGGCTCTTACAGGTTTTCCTGAAGCTCACTTTGCCCTAACTACACACAAGATGAATCGTCTGCTACTAAAATGAGATGAGTGGGGCTGCATCCCAAGTGTGAAGTGCCCAAACCCAGCTGTCTGGTGCTTGTTCTCTTGCCAGCGGTGGGAGGGGCAGCAATCAAACCAGTCTCAGTGGCAGCAAAAAAGCTTCTGGTGAAACCTAAATAAAGCAGTCTTCGTCTTTCTAGTTTGCCATAGCAACTAGCTTAATTATGTCTTTAAAGCATTTGCCCTTTTTTCCTTCCTTTCCTTGCCCACCTGARGAGTATAGCTGGCCTGTCCTTGGGCTCCTAGATCTGCAGCAGCGTCTTGAACAGGATTGGGTTCAGGAGCCGTTTCCGGAGAGCCGCCTGCTCCACCAATATTCTGCGCAACATGGCTCTGAAGGGCATCTTCCTTAATGCTCTGCACAACTACCTGGGCTCCCTGGCTTAGCTGTAATTTATGGACTGTGTTTCTTTAAAGCTTTTAAAAATAATTCCTATGGAAGGAGTTGTTCTGGTTCCAGCTGAAGCCAGCAGCAAGGATCCTGGGGGCTGGACTTGGGACCGGGCTCAGGCTGCCGTTGCCTTAGCTGCTTTGAGCAGGCAACTTTAATTTCTCTTCCAAATACCRAGATTTCCCTCTGCTTTAAGTCATCTGAGACCAACTACCTCTCAGCAGTGYGGCGGAGGGGGCGGCAGGGCAGGAAGTGAGGGTTTTGTTCATTTACCGTTACCAATCCCGTTGGAAAGTGATTCCAAACCCATGCAGGATTCCAGTAAAACCATCCTAAAGGGGAAACCCGGGGCCGTTTAAAGCTCGTGTTTTGTTGGCGCAGTCACAGTGTGCTTCTGGGGCCTTTGACCTCCTCTCCGTACCCTGGCTCCCTCTACGGCTCCTCTTTTGAGCTCTTCATGAAGTGGAATCCATCACTAATGTCTGATATTTTTATTATTTGTAGGGGGAACTCTTAGAAGCTGGTAGCAATTAGAGCTTAAATGTCTTGGAATAAAAAAAAAAAATCCCCAAGAAGGAAGTTTAATGCTAAGCAGATGTGCAGGAGCAGCTGAAAGATGCTAGCAGTCTTCTGCTTCAGAAGCAACCTCATCCACATTCACTGCTGTCAGGCCCTGTCAGTTGAGAAGTGCTGCTTCTCTTTCACGCTTCTGAGGCTGGGGAGCCCACGTTGGGGACTGGCGGTATTGTTTTCTGGTTACTACTTAGATTGCCCTTTTTGTGCTGGTTTAGATCAATGGCTTTGACAAGGAGGAAAARCATTAAACAACAAAAAAAAAGTTTAACTTAGTTTTGCTATCACAGTTTTTTAATGGAGAACTTGGTACCATATCAGTTCTAATCTGTCGCACAGAGAGGGGTGTTTAGATAGGGCTACTGTGCGTCTGATTTCTAAACTCCCTTCCTTCCAGGGTGGGCAAACACAGATCTAGTACAGCTCTAAGCTCATGCTAGACATCCTGTTCCTGCTGTATGTTTAACTGCTGACTGCTGCCAACTTGGAGTGGGGCAAATGTTTTATTTGAAATCTTCCTGTTTGTTCTTCCAATATGTTTTCAGATTGATTTATTGGTGCCATGTTCAGGTTCAGCAGTCATCTGTCAGATCCCCTTCCAGACAAAGGTTCATAACCCTATTCCTGAAGGCAGTCGAAGCATATGCAAAAGCTAGTAGATGAGTCACTAACAGCTCCTTCCTACCCTTTGCTGTGCAAGCCCTAACCGTATGATAGAAACACCCGTATATTCCCTCTGTAAGCTAGAGTGTGAATTACCCTCTGCCAGATTTCTTGTTACACCCCACCAATGCAGATCCTTGACTTTGAGTTGGTAATCCCAGTCCAAAGCAAATGATCTTAACGTTTATCACAGTGTGTCCTGCCCTTGCACGCACAGGTTTGGGGGTTAGGTGGCTAAAAGTCTTCAGGGTCTTTTTTCCCAGTAGCCGCTACTGAGAAGTTACTGAAACTTAAGCGGAATGCCAAATCTGTTTGAGCTCGTTTTGCTTGAAATCACAAAATTGTGGGCCTGTCCTAAAGAAAGGATTTCAAAATTTCATTGTTACCTTAGTGCTGAGGAAATAAAACTAAACATTACTTTGACCTCTGTTTCTTGGTGAGAGAATGCTTGAAAGCTGTTTTTATGCTCTGTATTTAGTGCATAACTGAGAAATTGCTAACACGTAGTAGGAAGCTCATGCTGATCTTGGCYGTCTTGATGATATTCTGTGGCTCAAAGGACAGTTGCAAGTCAAATAGACAAGTCCACAAGTGTGTATTGCCTTTCTCCTTCAGGTGGTTGAAAAGTGCATTTGACTTGCTGCTAAACTGATAGTTTAGGTTCCAAGCTGCAAATGACTTTTGAAATATTGCATTTCTGGAATTGCTTTGCTCAGAATTTAGGAAAYTTCTAGCCTATCATATAAACACCTCTTCTCTGCTCATCTCTTCTCCAGGCCATGTGAGAGTAACAGCTGTCCTTATGCTCCCTCTTCCTGTGTAATCGTTACAATGTTTGCCTGCAAGACTGGTTCTTATTCTGAAATGGGAGTGAACCTGATAACTTTCAAAACATACTTCCAATGTATTCAAACAAAGTAACATTTAAAGATTATTCCCAGAATCCCAAGCCAAATATTTACACCTCATTTTATGGGTTGAGGAGGGAATTCTTTTGATCTTGTTGATAGCAACTCTATTAGCTTTCTCCTTAACCAGATTTCTTCCTAGTATTCATTGGCTAAAGAATGTTTCTATTAATGCTTTGAATGCACCTTTATGAATCCTTTTTTGTGGTGTATAATTTATTTATTTTTATTATARTATTATTCCAGGGTGAGAAAATGCTTGCRCTTGCAGGTGTGTGCTAAGCTCCATTTCTGTGAGTTGCCTACTGGTTTCATGGGGATCATTAACAGTTGTAAAGCTAAGCACTTTTGCAGGACTGAGGCCTAATGAGTCAAATATCTCTTGGTTTATATTCTCTGATCTATTGGGAATAAGGTCAGAGCATATTTTATTCCCAGATCTCAATTGGGTCACAATGAGTCATGGTTTCATAAGTTCTGCAAGTTACCTTAAAATATAAAAATTAACTGGAGAGTTCTTACAACCTGCCCTTTGGTTAAGTCCCCATCATTCCAATGTCACTCTAAAGAAAATTAACACTTCTTTTAAAGCTGATCTGACTGTAATTTTCAAACTTGCTGTGACTTATGACTGCTTTCCTGTTTCTCTAATTACTTTCTCTTTTTATGGCTGCCTTCTTCTTGGATTTCAAGTTTGGATGTCCAGTTTGTCTGAGACTCCAAAAAAGAATGTCACAGGTAAAYTGCTGTGTCTTGCTCTGCATGCTATTAGAAAGAAAGGTCTGTAGTTCAAACTGTTTTCTTGGGAATTTCTTGAATGTAAGTAGATATCCAGGATTTGTAGTCTACCTATGCATTGATCTTTCATGATGCCTGTGTTCTGACTTGGAAGTGTTTAGTTTTTCTGATGCCTGCTTCACCTTAATGTTACCAGCAATGGATGGTAACCTGCTGTGTTATTTCTTCTATGCCTAACTCTAGAGCCAGAACCAACCCAGCTTCTCCCCTGAGGGAGAGGAGCTTGGCGACATGTGCCTTGTTCCTCTGGAATGCTGCTTTCCTACTTTYCTGCAGTAAGTAGGAAGGCTGTTATATGGAAAACATGGGACTCCTTGAGGCAGCTGCAAAGCTTTCATGGGAGCATCAGGCTCCTTGTCTCAAGGAGATGTTGTTTCCTTGCCTCCTCTCCTTCACTTCTAGGTGAGGTCAGGGTCTGGGGAAAACTAGCCTAATCTAAGGCAAAAGCTAAGCTTTATATAATAAGGAACCTTAGATCTTCCCCTGATCATGCACTGTATCTRGAAAAATCCACTGGATTTCTCTGGTAGCTCATAAAAGGTGACAAAGGTTTGGAGAGAAGAAGCCTTCTCTTCAAAGTTAGAGAAAAGGATTAAGAGCTGTAGACTTCAGTCTCTAAGACACTTTCTTTCTGGTTTTCCCCCTTGAAGAAACAAATAGGTTATTTTGCGGTCCAGTGCAGAGATGTGAATGTTGTGTGCATATAGRCATGATATTACTACTGTAGTATTTTGTACTACTTAAAGTTGCTCCCTCTTCTAAAATAGTCTTTATACCTCATAACAATTCCTCTCCCTTTGTTTTTTAAAAAGTTCCCATGGCTATCAGTAACTTGCCATTCCATCTCTATCATATATTTAATATTATGTGTATTTTTAAGGTGACATTTGTTTTGCATCAGTGAAAGATGTATGGCCTTAACTGCCTGGGTGGTCAGGCCAGCATAGGTTGCAAGGCAAGTGAGCATGGAAACACTCCTGCTGTTTTCTGCACCTGATTGAAAAAATATTCAAGCTTATGCCCTGCTCTAAGCCTGTGAACAAAATCCTGCCACTTCTAGGGGATGAGTGCTGGCAGGTCTGTTTTTCAGTAAGTAATACTACTGTGATTGTAGAAATGCTATCTTTAAAAGAAACTGAACGTACCACTGGAGGGGTCCTCTCTTCAATCTAAGCGGAATCAATCTGATTTTGAGGTGGCAGTTGGACATGATAATGCTGACACATCTGAAGCATTCAATCACAGGAATGTGGTAGCTGACGGATATGAAGACTGAGGGTAACAGAATGAGAGTGTTCAGGAGGGAAAATATGTTGAGAAGGTGATGGAAGAGGTGTCATATGAAGAAGGGTGAGGAGCCCACAGGTCACCTGGTCAGTGGTCGTGGGCAGAAGGTTGGGTTTCTTTGACTCTTTTCAGCAGATCTTCCAGAATTGTCTGGAGACAGTAGTGGTTTGTATCTGTTGGGACTGTTTTATTTTGCCATCTGTAAAATGGCAAGCTAAATGTTAAGACTTTCAAGCTTTCTGAAGGGCAAGGAGGTGTGAAAAACTAATTGATAATAATTTCTTCCCTTCTGTCAAATGACTTTAGTTAAACGTGTGTTGCTAGTTTGGCTTCAAAAAAACTTGTGCATAATGATACAACAAATGTAAGTGGCTTTTTTTTTTTTTTTTTTAGCACTATGCAGTGCAATTAAGGAGAACGTTGTGTTGTCCTACACAGAAGTCTTGTGTTGCATCTGTCCAGGTTTTCAGTTCCACACACTGTTCCACCTTACACAGCTATTCAGTTCACTTCTTGTTCAAAGCAATCCCACAGTTTGTAACACAGCTTTACTTCAGTCCTGACCTGTTGTGTGCTGTATGGGAATGTGACAGGCCAGCAGAGCAGACCGTCAGGAACGGAATGTGATCCCCACCCTTCTAGCATGCATCTGGACCCTAAGTTGGGAGCCAGGAGACTAGAGCAAAAGGAAGTTTGGTGCTGCCCAAGCTGCAGCCTTGGTACTGAAGCTACTCCGTGAAGCAGGGCCTCTGTCCAAGACATGTGAAGTTTTCTCTGTACTTCAGGTCTATGCTTTGGAAATAGGTGGATGCCATCTAGCTTGATCCTATGAGGTGCTGTGGATCTGGTGGGTAATTAGTGGGTGTCTTTGTGGTACTATCAAAAGGATAGACCTGCCTCTCTATCTCCTGTGAGCAGAGGTATGCTAGCCTGGTCTGTGCTATGTGAAGTAATAAGGGTGAGTTGCAGCACTAAGGAGTAGGGCAAATACCAAAATATATAGGTGATTTCAGCCTGGTGGAGAACCCTGTCTAGCAGCTGTGTGGAAGTCTGAGTGGTTTAGCAGATTTGTGTGTGCAAAATACTTAAGTTTCCTAACTGTTGCTACCTGTAACCTAGTTGGTTGGAATTGCTGTTTAGAGAGCCAACTTTCCAAGAAGGAGTGGAAAGAGAACTCAAATTCTTTTTTTCCTTTTCACCTTCCTGCTTCTAATTTTTCTTGGCTCTGTCTTAAAACCTAGCAGATCAAAAATAAAATAAAAAACCCAGAGACACTAACAAGCTCCACTTGGCAAAGGTCAATACTGAATTTCTCAGTCTGTCAAGATTKTGTTGGAAAAGTTACCGAGGACAGTAAAGAAGGAAGAGACTGAAATGCAGTGCTTGCCTGAGAGAGCCCTTGCCATTTACCATGGGCCAAGCTCGTTCCTGAGGCACTCTCATTGGGGGCTGTCGTGCTGCTGTTTCTAGCTGTGTGTCCAGCACGTACTCGGAGTGCTGGAAGCCATGGTGTACCTTAAATCTGCCACTTATCTCAAACTTAAAAGGCTTATCCAGGTCTTGGTTCTTACAAATGCTAGAAATGACGATGCACTCCTTACGTTTTGGAATTGATCCAAGAATTGAGTTAAYGTCTGCAGCCACAATGGCAGGCTGCATTCCCTTCCTACCAACAAGGCACGCTGCAGTTGGCTTTGTCCTCTTGTAGCTGCTTCCACGGGGGCCAGGAGGGAGTTAATACAGCTCATGGAGTTACTGACTCTAGCAGACTTCTGTGCCCGAAGCCAGCAGGAACATGAGAAAGGATGGAGGCTGAGCTGCTCTGCAAGGAAGCTATTGTCCCATCTGCTGAAAAGCTTGCAGGACCCGAGTACTTTGGAGTTAAGGAGGGTGTGTACTTGGATGCTTGTGGGATTAGTTTCATGTAGGTAATAAATCTCGCTTTTCACTTTTTCACTCTGAGAAATGTCTTAGTATACTAGTTATTACTGCAAAGCTGAGATGACTGTTTGCATGGTGACCTATCCACCACTGGATGGACAGAACTTTATTTTTGGACAGTCCAAAACTGAACTAAAAACCTTATCCAACAAACTTCTCTGGCTTTGACTCTTCTGAATTACTTAAATGGACAGATCCAAACCTTTCCCTTTCTGCTTTTTATCCCATCTCTGCCTAATAGCAGAACATCACCTGCTTCTGAAACTCTTCTCTGAAAAGGCAAAAGAATTGCCTTATCCTTTTTAAAACTACTTGGCTGAGTTCACAGAAATAATAATGGATTAATAACCCATTTGGTAGAGGAAACCAAATATTTAGAGAAGGTTATAATGAAACAAGGAGATTTTTGCTACTTATTACTGAGGTTGAGATTGGATTTAATTTGTATTGGATTGCTCTGGTTATCACAGACAGTGCTGAAATTCTGGCTCTGCCCTTAAAACTTCATGACTCAGGATGTTGCACCAAGAAGTGCTGATTTCTAAAGTCAAACACCCAGAGTTGGTGGGGGCTCATGTCGTACAGTTCCATACCTGAAAATGTCTCCTGCAATGCCCAACACRACAAAGGTCTGTCTGGGAAAAAGAGTTGAGATGGATCCCATTTTCCTATTGCCACAACCTGTGAGTGGCCTGCTACCTCCAGGAATAACCAACATGAAGCTATGGTCTGAAACTTGAGAAGAATTTGAGGAAGGGAGCTGAATAGTGGCACTCTGGAGAGGAGGAGTATCCAAGAGAGGAGTCAAAGGCTTGATTGTTTGGAGCACCCCCCCCCTCCCCCCCCCCCCGAAAAAAAAAAGGGGGGAGGGGGGAGAGAGATGAGAGATTCTGGGGTTAGAAATCTGTTCTTGATCTGAATCCATGTTGTCAGCAAGGAGACTTGTTGTCTTGCCCCACTACTTACTCTAGGCACTGGTTATTTTAGTAACTGTGGTCTTCTGAGACCATTGAGGGATATATCCTTTACCTAGTATATTCTGTCTTTTGTGTGCAATAGCTGCTTARCTTGATTCTTAGGCAGATTTAAACAATGTATCTTAAAATACTTGGATTGTTGGTGGACAGCCTAAGAAAACTGACAGGTTTAGCATATGCTTTTATAATACTGGCATGATCCTTGTGATCAGAGAGAAAGTGTAGAAGCTTTTGTCATGGGATAAAACCCCCCAGTGTCCTGTGTTTAGAGCTGGGCATGTGGTGGTTGTGAGGGGATCATCTGGCTTGGGGAGTTTAAGCAAGTTTGCTGCTTTGGAAGGAGTTCTTYAAAGATGCATAAAGGATGGCCCTTGAAGTGTTGGCTTTGACAAGTAGCCGTGGATCTAGATCTAAGATACCAAAGTTATTTCTCACTATATGAAGGAAAGTGCTAAGCTCTGACTTCATTATATGGAAAATAATGACACTGTCAATGAGGCATTCTGCCAAATGCCCATGGACAAACCCTGTGTGTCAACAGCAGTTGTGCCTGCTGAGATCAGGTCCAAAAACCTGCCAGTTGCTTGTTCAACTATGAATCATGCTTATGGTGTTTGCTGACCGTTTCTGTGGTTTTGGCTTTTTTTTTGAAAATCTTCTGACCAGCCCAGGAGTAATCTGTTTAGTCTGAATCTGTAAACACTTGATTGATAATCCTAAAAGGACAATATGAAAACTTGCATGCTGTATGGATTAAAAGAGCAGACATGTTTATAGCCTGATAACAGACTCCCCYGGCAAAGATCAGGCTTCTCAAATTTCCATATCCAGACGATCTTTTTTTCTTTTTCTTTTTTTTTTCTTTTTTTCCTCTGTCTGATTGGTGGTTTGAATTTTTGGCTATTGCAAAACCATCGTAGGTTTTAGCTGTTGCAACATAGGAGGAAGAAGCAATTGCTTAGAGCTGGTGCTCTGTGCTCTTATTTAGGAGATTTCAGGGGTCACTGTCAGTCCCTGAGCACCACAGGAGAAATAATGCTCCTTTTTCCTGCTCCCCAATGTGTGGTGCAGGGTGCAGCCATGTCACTTCGTAGCAAGCCAGCTCGTTGTGAGGAATGAGGATGAGCTCTGATGACATTATTGCCCGGTGCCAGGAAGATGATCTCTGAGGTGAGGAGCAGGTGAATTGTAAAGTGGAGCCCTATGGAGAGGAGCAGGGGTATCCTCAAGACTTTAACCAGGAACAGAGGTGCCCGAGGAACACACCCTGCTCAGCATCCCTCCCATCTCCAGCGTGGCTCGTGCCRAGCAGGCTGTGACTCTTCAGAGAAATGCTGTGTCCCATGTTGCAAATCGGAGCTGAACAAGCCGGCRGGGATTTGGAAGTGCCCATGGCTGGTGGGTGCAATTGCTGCTGTGCTCTGGGCAGTGTTGCTTGTYGCCTTGTTCTGAATTCCCTTTGGGGAAAACCCTCATCCTGATGTAATGCATGAGGGATGTTGTGGGCATCTTGGGTGTCACTGAAGAGAAATTATCTCAAGATGCTTGTGGAGGAGGGAAGGCTGAGGAGGAATAAAGCTTTTACTGATTATGCCTGAAAGGAAAATAGTAACAATGTAGACTACCCCCAAAAACATAAGGCCTCTGATCACTGGGAGAAGCTGCCTCCTCTTTCTTTCCTCTTTCTCTCTTATTCCCTCCTTTAGTGCTGCTGAAGCCTTCCCTGCTGTGCAGCATGATCCTGGAGAGGCTTGAGGATAGGTTGTGTGTAGGAGAGCATCGTGCTGGGAACTACATAGACCCCATTCCTCCAAAGCAGAGTATGCTCTGGGCAGGATCTGCTGCAGATGTAAACCAATTATTTCCTTTGATCTTGGTTACTTCCTAGACCAAGGAATTTTTCATTCTATTCTCTTCAGGTGATAAATCCCTTGRTAGGGACCACATAGCATTCAGACCTTCCTAACAGAAGCTCGTTTCTTAACTGTATGTACAACACCAGTTACTGCAGTAACAAAGAAATCCTACTGCAGCGGATGTATCCTGCCTTGGAAGGCTAAAACAGTAAATCACATTACAAAGCCTGCTGGGCTTCAGATATGTGAGTGCAGATAAAAAAACAATCTTTCAGGACTGTTGAAAAATCTTTTTTGAGAGAGCGTTGAAGAAGACTTGCATCTTCCGATTTTTCTGGCAAGGCTGTTGCCCTGGCATCTGTCTCTGGCTCAGATACAGGGGAATGATCATAGGGTGTTTGCCAGCTTCTGTTGTGCGCATGGTCCTCCCTGTGTTCCCAGCAAGGATGGTGCAGCACATGAGCACCAGGCTTGCCACTAAGTCCAGTGCTGCGCTGTGTGTATGTGTGGGGGGGGAGGAACCTTTTTTTTTTTCTTCCCATCCCCATGAAAACTGCCTGGGAGATTAGGGGAAATAAGACAGTAGGGATGTCTATTTGGCAAGTTTCCTGTCTGCCCCTTGCTCCCTTTGCAACTCTTCAGTCCCTCCTTTTGCATTTTGACGCAACGAATTCTCTGCTGATGAACATGCATACACATACTGCTATGACAGCTTTGGATTCTTGTTAGAGACCCCACGCTTATCTTAAGACAATTTGAAGACTRTAGTGGTACTTGCATGAATGCGTTGACCAGGGCACAGAAGTCAAGCTAATTCATCRTGAACAGCTGTCCACTCTAAATAAGCATATTTCTATAGTGAAAGCTTTTATTATGTATTTTAACACTGTCATTTCTATCTTCTCCCCCCATTCCTACTACTGTCCAATTTGACCATCCATAAAAGAGCTAAAACTTTTTAACAGTCTTCTAGAGAACATTCTTCTTGTAAAGAAAATAAATCCACATAATACAAGGAGAGGCATGTTTAGGGAGTAAAAGTTTTCTAATTCTCTGGATTTCTTAAATTTGTCCCAGAGGGAGGCACTGTGACAGTGTTTAGTTTCAGGAAAAGATTGGATTAGTTGTCTTTGGTTTAGATTTGTCATTTCATGGAAGGCTGTTCTAATGGCTCSTGTGCTCTCTACCTCTCTTCTGGCAGGGACACTAATTATTTGTCTGTAAAATCACTTTACGTCTTCAGCCCAAGCAATATGAACATGTATCGCTGTTGACAGTACAGCGCTAATCACCTTCTTGGCCCTCAGTCCCCTGATTTGCACAGCGGACAACTTGCTAGACCATGCTGCTTCCTTCCTGTCTTTTTTTAGCCAATTTCTCTGCAGAGATTCGAGRGACCTGGATTCTGCTCCTGGCTCTGCCCATCATGTGAAATGGGACTTTCAGTCATGCATCTGCTTTTGTCTCCCTTTCCAGCTGTGCCTTAATCTAGAGAGACGAGAAACTATCTCTTACTAAGTAAAACGCGTAAGGTRCTGTTGGCCCAAACTGCTCTGCCTTAGCAGACGCTACTGTAACTCAAACATGTCTGGTGGCTCTTAATAGAGCAATTGTAGATGTGTTTTGTTCTGGTCTGACACTTCAAAGAGCATGCAAGCATTCCAGCGTAAATTGAGGAAAATCTCATCTCCTAGAGGTTTGCACRACTGCCATAGGCAGCTTCCAAGCAGAAGCGTGAAGGCAGTGTGTCTGTGCCCGTGCCGGGAGGGGAGAGGCCCTGTCGGCACATCTGCGAGCTGGGCTGTCTCAAGCCGTGAGCGGCAGCGCGGGGAATTCTCCCTCCGTGCCTGGCACCACGGCGCGCCTGGCTCTCAGCTCCACCCCAAAATGCCCAATTTTGGTTGTGGGGGAGAAGGAAGAGCCCCCTCCTTCCCTCCCCCCCCCCCCCAAAAAAAAAAAAAAAAAAAAAGGAACTTCAGCATGAGCATCTGGAAGAAGGGAGGAGAGTAGTTATTTTGTGCTTTTTTGGAGAGCCTGCACTCATTCATAAATAGCTCTGATAGCCAAAACCCTTTTGGCATGGAGGTGAACAGAGCAGTTGGAAACATTGGCCTGAAATGCCCCAAAATCTAACTGAAGGGAGCTGCAAAGCGGGAAGCGGGACTGCGCGTTCCCTCCGCGGGCGCCTGTCGCATCCCGGCTGCGGCGGCCGGCGGGACTCGGCGGCTCCCTGCGGTTGGAGGCCGTTTCTTCCGCGGGGAATGCGGAACTGGAGAGCCGGCGGGGGGCTGGAGGGGGGCGGCCGTGTGTTAGTACGACTCTGGCGCTATAACTTTTTTCTTCTGTTTCAAGTAAACACTCTTCCCCGCCCTCCCTTCTCCTTCCACCCCACCTCCTTCCTTCAATCCCGCTCGTGTGTTTCTATTTAAGGGCTGTAGTGCAGACGAATATGATTGGCATCTACAGCCCCCTCTTGACTCACAGCTCAAGCCGTTAGAGTGGAGAAGGAGCTGAGACTCCAAGGGGAGAGCTGTTTTTTCTTTTGGTTTACTGGGGGGATGGCTCAGCTGTGGATTTATGCTGCTTCTACCCAGGATTTTTCTCTCTGAATGGGAGCAAGGATTGTGGAAACCATGTTGGGAAGAGGTTTATTTTCAGAATCCGTCATGAAACTTTGCAACTAATTCACTACTTGGCTCCTTTTCATTTTTTTCCCCTCTCCCCTTTTTCTTCTTCTTTTCTCCAATGTCCCTCTGTGCTGCTGGGTTGTGGGCCAGAGGAGGCTACTTCTATATGGCCAGCCATTTGGGGATATGCTGCGAGCCAAGGTTGTTTGCTGACTTGCTTGGCTTCGGTGACAAATTGGCCTGTCGTGAATCGGATGGACGGAGGTCGCTCTCGAGGAGCCATGGCTGGAAGCTGGCTTACAGCTTGCTTTTTCCCTTCCCCAGGTGCTGATGCTAGCTCTGAACCCATGATCCTGGAGCAATATGTGGTGGTCTCCAACTATGAGAAGCAAGAGAACTCTGAAATTAGCCTCCAGGCTGGAGAGATCGTGGATGTCATAGAGAAAAATGAAAGCGGTAAGACAAACTTGCTTCTTTTTCTTCCAATGGTCAGATTTTTTTGCATGTGTTCCTCTCCTTTCGTTTTCCTCATCACTGCTTGTAGCTGTATATTAGCTCCATCTGGTACAGTCACTATGTCTGGCTGAGGATGTTGAAGTTTCTTGATGTTGACTTGGGCTGGGGGCCAAATGTTGCCTTCTACTGTAAGAATGTTTCGTAGGTTTTGTGTGTTAATTAGCCAAAGTACACTAATGGAGAAATAAGGTGAAGGAGAGAAGGATCTGCAGCTAATGAAGCTGATGTATAAGCAGAATGATATAGCTGCCCTGCTGTCACTTCAGGTCTCTGTCAGCGTTTCCATTACTAACCCTGCTTTTTGGAGGATTTATAGGATTGGTGTTTAAAAATTGCTTGGGATGAAACTTGGCTTGACAATGTAGCCCGTGGCCCAGAACTCAGTGGGGAGGGGAGGGGATGTGCGTAGATAAATACGTGGTCATGCACAACCTCCAGACTTCATGCAGAAGTGTTAATTGGGGAATTTTGAGATGACAGGCTCTGCCTCCTCACGTAAAAGCAAAAAAAAAAAAAAAAAAGCCTCTTCTACCTCAGTTAGAAAAATGAGACTTTTGGCCAGTGTTTGTATAGATGTCCTTTGTGTACTTTACCTTGTGGATGCCTGGTAGTTCTTAGTCAGTCTGAGCAAATGTATGAGACTGTATACATGCAAGTATGAGAGTGGGTTAACAGCTGGTTTAAATAAATGCCTGTCTTGAGGGGCTCCCCTTCCTGCTCTCCATCACTCTCTGTGCCCTTAATCCAAAGCTGTTATCCAGCTCTGGTTTCCAGCCTACTTGTGACTTCTGTGTCCCCATCTGAAGAAGCTGCTGGCATTTAGAGCCCTTCAAATGAAGGCTTATGTCATGGTAACTTGGCACATCCACAGCTGGCTGCTGTAGCGTTCTGGGTATGCCAGAACTTAGGGGAGCCAGAACCCCAATCTAGGAATAAATTCCACCTTCCAGAACAGAGTCAAGTTACCCATAGTGATAACCATGTAATTTTTATAACCTTGTAATTTTTTATTTTTCTTTCTTTTTAATGGGGTGGTAATTCTTCTGCTGTATGAAAAGCTAGTGCTTGTTTGGCTCAGTGATGTATTCTGGTTTTGGTCAGTGATTTAGTGTACTGTCCAAACGGATAGTGTGTGGAAATGCACTGGTGAGCAGAAATACCTATCTTTGGGGTACTGAACAGTGAATGCATCAGTTGCAAGGCTAGTAAAGAGGCCAGAATGCTCTTGTGCCCTGTTTTAACAAAATCATTGTGGCTGAAAGGAGGGAAGAAAAATGCCTTTATGTAGTGAGTGTCTGAGCTAGAGAAGTTTTCCTCCTTCCATGCCTGAGGGCTCCTTGTTATCAGTGTTGGGTGATATTGCTGTCAGAATGAGCCTGGTTATTGTGGCAACTTTTATTTGTACCCATAATATTCCTGTCTTTGATTGGGCTGTTTAAATATAAGAAGTGTCTGAATTCCAAATTATGATTCCCTTGTGCATGTTTTTAATGTGGCCTCCTTGCTTTGCGCAGTTCACGTTGCATTGTTTTGAACCATGTTGCATGTGAAGATGTAAATGGGAGCATCAGAGTTTAAAAAGTAAGGGGTCCACAAATATGGCTTTCCTAAGGAATATCTTTGAACTTGGATTACAGTCCTTAAACCATATGCTGATGCTCAGCAGCCAGGTTTCTTAATGTCCATGTAAACAAGCGAGGAGGTCTGAAGCTCTGAGCTCCATGTTATGGTTTTGCCCTAGATTCCCATGTACACTTGTCTTCCCGTGGTCCAGCAGTCTTTGTAATCTCCCTAAAATAAGCATATGATAACTCACTCTAGCTTGATGCTGCCACATACCGACTGCAATTTAAAAATGAGAGAAGTACTCTTGCTTTCCTTAACTTTTAGTATTGACTTAAAGTCAAGTAGGAAATTGCCACTCTTCTGTACATACAGAAAATAAAAACACAAGCTACTGATGATTTAGAGAGCATCACTTACTTTGGATGCTTGTCTAAATTTTTCTGGCAGAGAAATCATCTCTTAGTTTTTTCAAGAACAGGTTTCCTAACTCTCTAAACCTCCTGGGTTAGAGATACCACAGGCATGACATTAATTGCATGAATTCTTGTCCCTTCAGCTGAAGCTGAGAGCATGAACCATATAGGTGGCACATAATGACACCAGCAAAAGTCTTCATAGTGTCAACGTTTTTAAATAKATGACTTGTTTGAATTTGGATGTCTAAGTTTAGTGTAGGCTGTCTAGAAGACTTGATTATGACTTCTACCAGCATGGGGATAACCTTTTTAAGAAAATAAGATTATTGGACTATGCATGTGTGTAGTAATGCATCTTTCTGTGTAATCTAGCACTATGTTGCTGTGATAAGTGTTGAACTGTAGGTCCAACTGGGTAAGTTAGACCCACTCTTCTCCTGGTCCAGGCAAGTAGAAATGAAGGAAGCTGCTACTTGTGTGATGTGTAGCAGTGACAATTTYTGCAAGGAAACATTGCTCTGCATTACCCATATGGGACAGCAGGACTAGAGAGCTGCTTAGCTGCGTGAATGTCATGGACTGAATGTGGTGGTTTTTTTCTGGCTGGTATCTCAGACTTTCCTCTGTGTGTGTATACATACGTATAACAGTGTATGTTTGGTTTTGGTATGTGTGGGGGGGGAGATGAGGGGTTTTTTCTAACTCTACTTTGGAGAAGCTGGATATGAAGAGGCATAGATGACTGCTTGATTTAAAAAAAAAAAAAAAAAAAAAAAGTCGTGCCTGAATAGGGTTGCATATTAATATCTAGGGACACAGTAATGTTTCTTTTGTTTCCTGGAGTGGGAGAAACCTTGACTTGGCTCCGTTGCAGAGCTTTGTAGGAAAGCAACACCTTCTCTTTACCGGCCAGATGGCTCTGCCTCTTATACAGTGAAGTTCAAAGCTTGTTTTTTTTCCAAACCGTCGTGCCTGTCTCATGTTCTGGGGGTGGGGAGCAGGAGTTCTGACTGCTTCTAGGGTCTGAGCAAGGGCCACCATCTCTGCTGCTGCTCATATCCAAGTTCAGTGCCCCCTGGAAAAAAGTGCTCTGTGCTTTCAAAGACTACTGAATAAAATGGAAGTAGAGGAAAACCTCTAGTATTTGATCTAGTGAAGTCTTASCTGGTTGTTGTCGGGCTAAACTAACTTCACCTTAAGTGCATTACGTTTACTGTAAGGTATCACTCAGTGTAGCTTTTACTATATCTGAGATGCGGGATTTGAGGCACGTTGCAGCAGACATGCACAGACCCATGTTTCTGTAGGGCCTGGCTTCACCCTTGGTTTTCTTTTTCACTAAGACTGGATGACTAAGACTAAGTCTTCGTCACTGTGCCAGTGAAAGTCGTGACTTGGCCATCATTTAAAGTTAGCCTTTTGCTCAATTTTGAGTGAAAAGTGAGGTCAGTGTAGCATCTGTGACATATTCTGAAACTTTCTCTGTTATTAAGCCAAGGGTCACTCTAACCTGACTGTTGCTACAATTGCTACAGAAGTGAATTTTTCTAGGCTGAAAAATCTGTACGATTTCTGTATATCAAGGCAAATCACTTAATGTAGCAACTCTCAGTCTCTGCAACTTGGTTCTTGTGGCAAATACCTATCTTGGCTCAACGAAAGTTGCCCTTAAGACCTTCCTCTGGYTTAGGGTTATGTGAGTGGAAGCCCCATTTTGTGCTAGATGTGTGTCTGCTGGAACATTTATCTATTTTTTTTTTCTCAGCTGAGTGGGGGAAAAACCTGCAATGATCACAAATGCATCAAGAGAAAAATAGTTTTTACATGCTTTCCATGCCCCTGTAACTGCCGCCTCTTCCTCAAGGCAGTGTGTTCTGGCAGTARCTGCGCCTTGCTGATAGGCGCTCCAGCCACCCTGCGTCCTCCAGCACTTCCCTCCGCATCTCCGTGCGGCTTTGACACGACGGTGTGAATAGCTGGCTCTCCCGAGTCTCGTCTGTCAAGCACGTAATGCTCTTTAATCTCAATAAAAAAGCCTCTTGGAATGAAGAAGGGGGGGGGGAATGGTGAATTTATTATTTACCCTGGGGAACTGAAACGCTTTTGACTTCACAGCGCAAATCCAACGTYGACTTCTTTAAGGTAGAAGGGGGAGGGCCTGGGCCGGAGCAGCTCCCTCCTTGCCAAGTTTAGCRTGGATGTGGCTCGAAACGGTCAAGTTTTAAACTGCGGCGGCAGCGTTTGCAATGGAAAACCTGACGGACAGCGGAGGACGAGCGCGCTGCCCCGCCGCCGCCGCCCGGATCGGAGGCGGGACGGGGGCTCTTCCCTCGCAGCCCGCCGGGCGCCGCTTTTGCAGGGCAGGGAGCGCGCGATGGCGTCTTCAGCCAGGCTGCGCGAGGCCGGAGCCGTTCCTGGGGGACGTTATCCTCCTCGTGCTCCCCTTCACGTGCGTGAGGGTTGCTAGCAAACGYCTCTGAGCTCGTAGCATTATCCTGTTGCAAATGTTGGCGCAGACCCAGCGCTCGTGAGTCTGTTCTAACAGATGAAAGCGATACGCTGGCAGCTTCCTCGGCTTCAAATGGGGGAAATGTAGCTTCACACCAAGCGGCAAATGCAGTCACCAGGTTCGGGTATGAAATGTCAACAGCAGTGCATCCGGTGGCTGGATGTGTAGCCCGACACGGTATGCCTCATTGCCGATATCACGCGTTATTTCAGGCRCAGTTGTGCGAGCTGGCCTGCCCTGGGAAGCTCTTTTCCTTACCAAGCATTTCAGGAGAGTGTGGTCCAGCACATGTGCTACAGGACTTAATTTCTATTTGTGCATCCAGCTGTTTGCTCTGAGAAAGCTACTTCAGTTCTTTGCTATGTGTATTTGAAYTGTAAACTTTGTAGGAGACCGTGGCCATGCTTTAAAAAGTAAATACTTGCTAATTCAACAGACCTTCCTTTTCACCAGTCCTTGAGCTATGACTAGAATTTTAGGAGGAGAAACAAACACTCAGATAGGTCAAACACCTTTCCTTTACCACTGGCAGCTTCATCCAAGAGATTTAGATAAATGACCACCTCTAAATACCTTGTGTAACTGCTCCCGTGTTTGTAGTTCTCCAACAGGGCAGAGTTTAAGGAAGGATCCACCAAATCTTGTGCCAAAAAATAAGGCCTATATTTAAGTTATGATAGTAAACTCAAATGTCTGGTTCTGAAAGTGCTGCTGCCTTGCCATCCTGTGTGCCATGTGGTGCCCATTGCCAGCCCCAGGGCAGAGGACACTTGATCCACTCAYGAATCTGTTCCTGCTCTGCTGCAATTCCCTGTCCAGTGCACGAAGGCAAACGCAGACACTGGCCATCTGAGGAGGCAGGGTGAATGATCAGGGATTTTTGGCCAGAAGTTACTGGAAAGCCATTTAATCCTTTTTTTTTTAAAAAAAAAAAAAAAAAAAAAAAAAAAAAAAGCTGTTTTTGTTGAAGTTTTTCCCCCAGATAAGAATGATACTGGCAAAGCAGAGATGTTTTAATCTCCTGTAAATGCTCGTGGCCCAGTGGCTGGAGAAGGGCTTCTCTGTGTACTGGCAAAGTTTCAGAGCAGTTTGTGGTGAGGGTAAAGATGCTGATGGCACTTGCTGAACTTGTTGCAGCAGTGCTTTGTCTTTGACTTTGTCCTCAGGCTTTTTTGAGCTAGTGATTAAGACTAGTTGTTCTCTAGCCTTGTTTTGTAGCAGCGTGACCTAGAAAGCATCCTGTTTGGATGTGTGTTTTTGTCGCCAGAATCAAAATCGGCCCTGCTGGCTGCAACAGCTGGGTTTTGTTCTAACTTCAGCTGCTTGGAAGCTGGTGTCTATGGAGGGGCTGAAATGCTTTGTTTAAAAGTAGCTGATGGAAATGGGATCAATGGAGCTTTGACGAGATGAACAGGAACATTAAGATTGCTCTGGGCTGACTCCGGCAGAAGCCCGAGATGAGTGGACGGCTAAAACTGGATGGGATGACTTGCTCTAGCTAAGCTGTTGCTGGAGATCAGCTCTGGTCTGGGGATGCAGCAGCTGACCAACCCACAAAAGTGGCAAACAGGCTCTCCCTCTTCCAGTGGYGTGTTTGCAGAAAGCTGAAGGGATGGAGGGAGAACATTCACCAGAAACGGCCAGATCCACAGGAGACGAGGAGGAACCCTCCTTCCTTTGCATGTCCCTAGGGAGCCCAAGGGTGGGGTGACACTCTAACGGCTTTAACAGCTGTATTAAGCTGGAAGCAGCCCTTGATGGTCTAGCTTGACCTCTCTGGTGATTCTGTTTTGCAAGCTGTGTGTGTGGGGGGGAGGTTTTAACCCTTTTCTTGCCTTTTTATCCCAACTGATTGAACTGTTAAATGCATGCCTTTGGAAGGGAACAATAGTGGCTCCTCTCTTCTGAGTGCTAAACTTTAAGCAGTCAAAGGCTGTTAGTATGGCTGAAGCACTAAATTGCTTCAAGAATTTAACTGTACCCATGGAGGCAGCATGCTGTGACTTTTGTGAAGCACTTATCTCTGAGTCCCGGCTCAAAGTTTTCCTGGACTTGTACTTGAACAGTAAGCTGGGATTGAAACTTCCCAGACCTATTGCTTGAGCATCACCATACTGACGCGTCAATTGGGGTTTGAAGGTTGCTGCATAAAGCAAAATGTTTGCGTTGTGAATGTGCTGTGATGTCTGTGCTACTGTCCTGTGGTGTCTGAATGTTTTTCTTCCTCCTCGCTTACACAGCACTTGCCAGGTGGTTTATAGTGGGKTTTTTTTGTGTGTTTAAGAGCTTGGAAGGCAATTCTCTAGGATGGACTCAAAGTAGGGTTGTTTACACACTGGTGTGTGTGTAGCTGCCCTGTCATTGTAGAAAATGAGATGGTGTCCTCCTTTGCCACCTTTGAAATAGCTGCAATACTGGTGACTGTGTTAAAGGGCTTAAGTGGGCTCCTGGTATTGTGACAGGTTCCTACTCCTCTTTGGAGAAGAGAAGAGAGCATCTCTTTAAYTGCGCTGTGAAGCGTTTGTTTCTTTTGTGGGAAGCTCTTCTACATCCTTGCTTGTTTTTCCTGGGCCAATGAATTTGAGCTGAATTGCACATTTACTCTTGCTTTTCGGTTAAACTCATTCTGAGCACTTGAAATGTGGCCTTTTGGTAACATTATGCCCTTTACAATACATAATTTTGCTGAAGCTTTACTGGGATGCCTCGACTTCTCTGGAGCTCTCTAGTAGGGATATCTTGATGGTGTGGTAGAGTTGGTGGCTTGTATTGTTTGGGTCCCAGTTGAGTTGGCCCTGGCAGCAGCTGAATGTCATACTTCAGTGAAGCTTTAGTGGATTCATAACACTGCTAATGTTGCCTAATAGTGCTCTTTCCTCAAGTTCATTGTGGAAGATCTCAGTGTAGTAAGAAGTTAATGAACAGCTTCCAAGCAACGCTGTCCCGTATCACTCTTACACGTTTTCATCATTTTTCCTTTTTAAGGAGCAGAGTGATGGGATCATAATCCATCAAAGCCTTCTCCTTTTTAATTATAATCTATTATAATTGATATATGATTATAATCTATTAGATCCCTTCTATGTAGTGCTGGATTCTTAAATTTGTTTTAAGAAACATCCCTCTAGAGCCATGATAAAAATGAACTTCCAATCTGAAAGCATCCTCATAGAGCATAACTTCTCAAATGCGTGGGGCTGCAGTGTGGTTTACTTAGACCAGACCCTATTGTTTATCTTAATCTTGGGCAACTGGTGTTCTGACAGGGCTAGTTCAGTTGCTCGTGTATTTTCCTTTTTATGGAGATGTTCAAAGTCCAACCACTTTGACTTTTGCCTTTATTTGTCTTTTCTTTAGCTGATGTCATGTCTTTGGCACAGCATCCCTGCCCCCATCTTCTCTAAGCACTATGGAAGAAGATTATTGCTGTGACTAGGAAGTCTCCAGTTCTATTAAACATGTATCTACAGATCTGGTTTCCCCCCTGCTGCATTTGAAGCATCCTATGGAAATAACTGGGTTCTCTTTTTAACTTCTCTCCAGCTGGCTTGAAGTAGAACAAGGTATCACTGGTACAATGCCCTCAAGTTCTCTAATCCCACAAGAAACAGGAATTAGAGCCTGGTGAGAAGAACCCCCTGTCTATCAAAAACCTCAAACCCACCTGTGCTGCCATGCTTGGGGCTGGTGGATGTTTACTACCAGAACAACAGGTCAGGAAGTCTGTGCCTGGAAACCTGCAAGGTCTGGAGGTGGCAACAGTTACCCAAAGGGACCCTCAGTTTTACCTAGATTTCAGTAGTGCAAGTCCACATGCAGAGGCGGAGCCTCTGACAGGATTGCAGAGGTCCTGGTGCATTCCTGGTCAGTAAGTGTGGAGCCTTTTCTAGTCTCCAGAGCACTGGAGCGTCAAAGGCTGTCATACTGAGCTTTTTTCCTTCCAAAGATCGTTTCTTATCTGCAGTTAGACTCCCCCCTTCCACAGCTTCAAAGGGTTGAGACCCTTCAGCAGCAAGGGAACAAGCCTTACTGGACTTGGTATTTGGTAGGTGTGGACACAAAATCTGTGCCAGCACTTTTGAGACTGCCCCGCTAGTCTGGCTGGTTGGGAGAGGTGGGGAAGTGACCACTGAACTAAAAACCTTAGTCCTCTTCCACGGCTAAATTGCCTTTATAGAAACTGCATGTGCATCTGTAAGTATGAGGCAGCTGAGACAGCAGGTAATGCTACCTTTTACCTGGCTGTACATATCACTGCCAGGTACCCTTGAGTAGTAGGCTCTTCCCAGATTTCTGAAAACTTCAATTCAGAAACTTCCAGCTGCCTTTAAGTCCCCTCCCTTCTTTCCTTCTCATTTAATCCTTTTGCACTGAGCCTTTATACTCGAGCAGATGCTTAAAGTCACTCTGTTTCCACTGCATACCCTGTTTGGAGCCCAGGATGGCAAGCTGAAAAGGAAAAAATTTTATGCAGCATCCCTGGTTGGAGCCTTTACTCATTACCTCCTCCATTCATGCAGCCACTGCCAGTTTTGGGACCCTAAAACCTTCCCTAAGAAAATATTTCCAAGGAAAATCTGCTTTTCATATTAGAATACTTAAAATTTATAATGATTAGGTTTCCTGTATCAGCCAAATAGGTCACCAGCTCAGCACTGCTGCAAGAAACTAGCTAATGCCAAGAAGATATAAGGATATTACTAAGGCTTTCCAATCAGTTCTATAATTACCTTGTGGGTTGCATTCCTTGGGATATAACTGCCTTAAAAATAAAAATAAAAAAGCAAGTGTTATCTTAAGTTTTTGTTACACCAAAGTCTCTTAAAGCAAGTTGCTGAGATGGCTTTAAATCAGCCCCAAGAATCCTAAACTTAATGCGCGGGGACAGGCATCTTCTGCCCTCTGTTCTTGTTAATCARGAAAGCGACTGGACACGAAGGCTTTGGCTCTTGTGGTGACTTTCAGGCCTGTTTTGTCAAAGCAARCAAAAGACTGATGCTGCATTTTGTTGTGTCAGATGAGGACAAGATTAGTAAAGGATGGAAGAGATTTTTTTTCCCCCCCCCTCCTAGCTGCACAGCAAATAAGCAGTTCTAATAATACTTTGGCAGTGAAAAGGGAGCTGTAATCATTAGCAGACAAGTTTCAGTTACAACCAGCAGCGTAACTCCTTACTTTTGGCTTTCATCTTTTTTAAAGTTCGGTTTCCCCACGAACCAATTTCTTGTCCATCTTCAGATTAAGCAAAACCTATAAAAGTAATTGCCTTGCTTATGAGTTTCATAATGCAATTGGGTTTGGGGGGATTGCTTAAAAGAGGGGTGTACATCTGCTTTTCCCTTCTGCCCCTCAGGCTGGGACATTGGGCTTCCCAGTGTTCTTGACTGAGACTTCAATTTTTTTTTTCCCTGGTGGTAGAAAGTCTTTGGATCCCGTCTGGATTAACTGAAGTAATTCTGGAACATGACTAGGAGGAGATGGGCTCTCTTGGATCTCCATTTTATTGGCTGGCTTCTCTTTTCTGTTTTTATTGGCCRGTTCGTTTTTTCTGTATCTTGATACTGTGTGACTTCATCTGAGAGTTTCACATGCAATGGGACATCATTTTATTGTTTCATCTGAAACCAGACTGCAGTTATATTGGCAATGCTGTTAAACTTAAACTTGGGGGTGATGCCAAGTATTTCCCAGACCTTGCCTGAGTCCGTATCTTATATTTCTTCCTGTAACGCAGATGCACGCCGGGGAGCCTTAGTCTGTTGCTCTGAAAAGTTGTTTTAATTCTGCTCAGAGAATCGCCCCCCGCTGCTCTCCCTCTCGCACACGGCACGCACACCCCCTTTCCGTAAGCGTGTTGCCGGGATGGTGCTCAATGAAAGCAGATCTCTGCAGCGGTTCGAGGAGAGGGGCCGCGCTCAGCACGCCGCAGACCTAGCTGCAGCAAAGTACCTTTTGCTTCTGTGTTACCGCAGCTGCCGCACGTTTGCTTAAGAATCTCRGACTGGTTTAATGCTGGRATAAAAGAGAAAAATAAGCTGTTAYGCTGTYGTGATCGGCAGCAGCTTGACTAGCTAGAGGAGCRCTGGTGTGCACCCATCTGCACTGGTGAGCGTAAGGTGACACCTTCGTGATTTGATGTCTGGGTCTTGAGGCACTGTGCTGGCTTTCTAACAGTGAAGTGTGCTCAGGTGAAACACCTCCTTAAAGGCCACTAATTTTTGAGGATTCTGGGTAACTGCATAYGAAACCTAGCAATTTGCCAAACTTTGTGTTGAAGCTGTGAAACGAATCCAAGGAAGCCCTGGATGTAGTCCCAACTCAAACTGCAGTACATGATGGGGTGCATGTGCACGTTGCACAGGGTAAATCTTGCACAGATTTAGAAGAGTAGTTTTAATATTAAAACCTGGATCATTGGCTTAAACTTTGGAGATCAAAATGCACTTTATGAACTTATTAATATGGGCTTTTGCAGCATCTGGATGTTCTTGGAGGCATCCCTGCATGGAAAAAAAGCTGATGGATTTGACTTGAATTTTCTTATTCTTAACTGGGAAGAGTTAGAGWCTTGGTGTGGGTAACATGACTGTGGGAGAGTCATTGCAGTGACTTTGAAACTCTACAGTTAAATTCGTGATTAATCTGTTCATTGCCCTGGAAACTACTGTGAAGAATCTGCGTTTGGGTGGGAGGAGGCTGCAGAAACTGAGTCACAGGAGAGAAGGTGAGGCGTTGGGGGGGGGGAGGGAGGTTTTTTTGTTTCCTTCGTTTTGCTCTGAAAAAGAGTATCAGGAATTTGAAAGATTGTCTGAGTTTTGCTCTTATTCCCGTCTAATACTTCTTGCCCGTACTGAGATAGAAACTCTGCAGAGTATGAGGAATCAAAGTTACAGGATGGCAATATGCTTAGTGAGCTTCCAAATGACTTTTTCTTATTTCAAGACTGTTACATAAAAAAGTCTCAACAGAAGTGTGAAATAAATAGCTTACCATTTCTGGTCACTCTGTAGTCCCCATTTTCCAGACAAACAGGACAACTGAGCATTATAGAAAACCCTTCTCTCGTTCCTCCTGAGCACAAGCAAAATTGATACCTGTACCAAATAAAAGTTAAACTATACATTTGGCCATTCCAGACAGCTTTGGTGGGTTTTTAAAGCTGACTGTATGCTTCCTGGGCTCCTCGCCTCTGAATTTTAAAATAGAAATGAGCCTCYGGGGGCTGGCATATGAACCATTTCATTCAGCTGAAAACTAGGAAGTTTCATGTTTCTCTCTGTCATCCAGGTCTGAGAGCTGGCCACATGAAAGTGCTCCTCTCCCAACCCCACCCCAAAGAGTTTCCCTTGCAAACACTCCTAAATAGCAATCAGCAGCACTTGATGAGGATGCTGTCCACACAACACYGATATAGGAATTTGGAGACTGACCCGTCTGGGGATGGCTTGCAAGATACTTGCTGACACTGGTTTAAATCTGGCTCAGGTTAACAGGAATTGCTGTTTAGTGGCATTTGTGGGAAACTGCTGATAATTTCAGGGCAATTTCCATTACAGACGAGATGTATCCACCCTTTGCAATGCAGTGACAGATGCCAGTGTTGAGGGTAACATGCAAGGATGCCTCTGGCATTGCATGGGGACCCTTTTCCCCCTTTAAATGCAGACAAGGCAGTGGGTGAGTGGCTGGATGTTCGCAGGTATGTCAGGGCAGTGTGGTGACAGGAATAAAAGTGGGGCTAGACCAAACTCCTTGGCAGCCTGCAGGCTTTGCTTAAGGTGCCAACTGAACTAGTAGGTTTCTGCTAAATACTAGTGCTAAATCTATGGTGATTCAGGAAGACTCATCTGCTTCATTAGAAACTTGGCTGAACTAATAACTCTTTTCCTCTATTCCCAAATAGTTCCTCCTCCACATCTTTGCCTGTTGTTTAATCTGACTCCAAACGGACCATCTGACTGGCCCTGGGTAAATTTGGTAGAAACGTGGTGTGAGCACAGGAAGGGGAGGCCTGAAATCATAGCATACTTGAGAGTGAGGGTGGGCATTAGCAGCTTCCTTTCTGGAAATCACTCATTCTGTGACTGCTTTTATTATTTCTTTCTACTGATCTCTTGCATCTTCGGCAGCAAATAGCTAAATCTGTGGAGAGCTAAAGCCTTTGGTAGAAGGGTGCTCCTGGCCAGCTGGAAATTACTTAAGGAAACTTAACGCAGCATGTCCTTCAGCTTAAAGAAAGCAAAATCCTATGTTTCTGTGGGACTGAAGTTTTGCCGTAGTCAACTCTGACATAGAGTTGAGGCATTTTTCTRTAGTGATCTAAAAGCTGTGCCCTTCAGTGGGTCTGGGGGTATGGACTAGGAGTGCACTCCTGCGGTAGAGCTCTGGAGTCACTCTCCATAGTGTTTTTCTTGCAAGTGAGTTGGCAGGAAGAGCGTAGATTGCTATAGCTGAGCACTGACCTAGATTGCTAAAAGCAGCCATCACTTAAGAAAGCAGATTTCACAACTGTAGTCTCCACTGCTCCACTGGAGCCACAACAGAGGTCTGAATTGCTTATTTTTTGCTTTTGAAGCTGAATAGTAATGCTCTCTGGGAGCAAGTGGGCTTGTAAAGGCAGCAGTGTCCTGGAAATTGCTAGGTTCAGCCGCGTACTTACCCTAGGCTAACTTTTCAGATGGACAATTTCCACAGGTGATGTAACAGGTAGCCATAGAAAGAATGTCTGAAGACCTGGAAATACCACAGCCAATAATGTGAAGCAACTCTGGTGCTTTTATTTATGTGGTTAATGTTCTTCTGCAATGTGTTTGTAACCTCAGCAATACTCAGTTTTGTAACCACTCCTTAGGGTGTCTTTGGGCCATAGCAGAAGGGATCTGCTGGAATGAACAGTCAATCTTTTTCCCTCCTTCTAAAATTTTAATATGGGACAAAAAAAGAAAACTACAGGAGTGATTCATCCCACAGGCTGTACTGTTAATCCCATAAAGTTTGTGAGCAGTATGTGGCCAGCATCTTTGAAAACAGTCCAGGTGTATTAGTTACAGGAGGTGTCTTGTGGCCCAAAAGGCAAAATAACTTTTTAAAATTGGCTGTTTTTCCTTGATGTTTGTTACTTAAATGYATCCCTCTGCTACCCCCTCCCCTTTCTCCCATTACTTTTTTCTCCTGTGTTCTGCAGGGTCTGTGCTAACTTTCAGTTTGGAAGAGGAGGATGAGTCTCTTGTGACTTTAGTTTTTTCATCATTTTTCTCTGCTCTTTTGGTGCTTTAACTTCAGAGAAGCCAGCTTAGAGGCAGTGATGAGCTGATAGGCTTGTACAGTTTTGCCTGTGAATGGGTATGAAACCACTTTCCTCAAGTCAAGCTGTCCCAGGTCATCACAGTTCTTATAACTGGGTGCCTAGTTGAGCTTGATACTTGCACGCTCCTTTCCATGGCGTGGTTTGGGCAGCGTTACTCACTTTTTCTGGGATCTGCACAGCATTGTAACCTTCCCCTCAAATGAAAAAGCTGTACCTTTTGTCACTGGCTTGTGACAGGATAGTTTATCAGTATGGCACACGGGGCTGTAAGCCTCGCCGTTCAAACCAGTGGGCACATGTTTGGCTGTAGCTGTGCCTGCTTGACAGCTCATAAAATTCATACTACGGCAGTAGCCAGGAAGCTCCTGAGTGCGTAGGAGGCTGACCACTATTACACAGCCATCCTGTTTTGTGTCTGTGCTATCCGGGGCTGGGGAACTTGGAAGTGGATGCTGGCAGAAGCGAAACCTTCTCACAAGACTCTTACTCTGTGCTCAGAGAACTGAAGTCGTGTTGTGAAGCCCAGATCCATAATGGAGTTGGTGCTGATTTAAGGGGCCCCAAGAACCATGCCAGAAATGCATTTAAAGAAGTGTTGACTAGTCAAGAACTGTTGAGACATGAGTGGAGTCTTTTGAGCAAGTGCTTTCAATTTGTATTTGGATGTTYCTGTCGTCTTCTGTTTCAAAGCCGATAGTATCTCGTATGTGGAATTTTGCATAAAAGAGTTCAAGAATTACTGTTTTCAGGATGGCAGAAAATGTTGGTGTGTGATCAAATTGGGGCTGAAGAAGTGGCAGTGGTAAGAACTTGCTGTTTCTACTCAAAACCGGTTTCTGAATAGGTGGCAGAAAGTCTGGAAAATCCAAGTGTGCTTCCTCATTGAAATGAGGAGCAGGCTTTGGGTGAAATGGGAGTGGAGCGCCCGGCTTTCCTTTGTAAAACTGAAATTTTTCAAACTCTCAATTTGTCAGTAAGCTACCTTCTCCCAACACCACACTTCTCTGCAAAACAAGTCCCTTGGTGGTTAGTCGCTATAGGAGTATGATCAGCGTTTGSTTCAGTTTAAACCATATTACATTTTGTAGTATGCTCTGCTGAAGTTTCTCTCTTCTGTGAGCTTTCTTCAGAGGAATAAGCTGGAAATGTCATATGGCTCCTGAACTACGCTTAAACAGCTACACATGGGTTCAAGATGAAAAATTGGATTTCTAATCCAGACTTTCCCAAAATAGGAGGAATGCGCCTTGTGTTCTGCCTAGCGTTTTTGTTTTGGATATGAGGCTTGTGGTTCATGTCAGTCCTTGGAGGAGGGGAAAGCTGTCAAATGCCACAGAATCCCAAACTGCTCTTTGTGCAGCAGCTCCAGCCACAGACACAGCAGTGTCCGTGGTCAGGTTTCTGCTGAATTAGTGAGGAGGACTTAATCGTGTGACAGCAGCATTGAGGCTTCCTGACCCAAGTGTCTGCCCCCCCCCC
>NW_028185084.1:945659-953804 GCF_003343005.1 Rhea americana | reverse complement strand
AAAACACACACACACACAGAAGTTGGTGGGTCTTAATAGTAATGCACAGAATAAATTTCCTAAGGTGCACGTAGATATCAAGATCTTGTGGCTACTTTTCCTCTTCCTGCCTTGAAATTGCTATTGAAAACCCAGTTTCCCATGGAGTTTTAAGGAAATGTTCTCTTTTGCATCAACTCCTTTTCACCTCTCTTTCTTTCTGCAAAGTTTCTACTATTTAAGCACATAGTAATCTGCCTCCGATGTAACATCACGGAGTTGATGCCTCCCGGTGGAATGTGGCAGCAGGCTCCGCTGTGCGCTCAGAGTGCSAGGCTACCGAGCAGCCCGACTGCCGCCTGTGCTGTGGTGTTTCCCTTGACGTTGTTGCCCTGTAGAGAAGGGAAGCACCTTCTGCCCAGTTAAGTGATCTCAAGTGTGATTAAATTTGCTTCTTGTGTATGGGAGCTTGCTACTCAAGTGGCTTCTCCTGCAGGATGTGTCCAACCCAGCATGAAAATCTGGGCATTTTTGCTGAAGGCTTTGAAGTTTGGAAAGTGAAATTCTTGGAGTTTAGCATCTTACCCTACTCCTCCTCCTTTCTCCCCCTACCCCCCCCAAGCCTATAAAATTCAAAATGCCCAAAACAGTGTGCACAGTGATCTGAAAATGAGATGTAGAATGGGGGGGGGAATGACATACTCATTGATCTATGTGATGTCTCTTAACCCCTAAATGTTTGACACAATGGGTCCTGGTTTAAACGTCCCTTATAATACAGGCTGGTCATAAGCTGCTCTTCAAAGCTCTCTAGAAAAGGATGAATACATGTATGCTTGCCGGGTTTTTGGTCACCGTGCCCAAGCCCAGGGAACTAATGGGCAGCACTTCATTTGGACAGTCTCCTCTTGGCATATGTTGCTCAAGCAGCTACCTATGCTGACTCCAGCCTTGTGGAGGCTGTTTATGCTATTGGACTACACAGCCAGAGCAAACCAGGATCCTAATGGAAAACTTCTTGGAGAACTGAAACTGCTCCCACACATCTGTCCTCCTTTGGAAAAGGTATTACGTGCTAAAGTTATGAAATATTGTTAGAGGGGAAAGCGCTCTTGACTCTCAGGATCCAAGAGCCTCTCACTGTAAATGGTTCAGCAGCAAATTGCAGGAGTTGAAGAGCCAAATACCATATTCTCCAATTATGTAGTGAACAGAAGCACAACTTTGCCAAAGGCAGTCAGTTGATACCTACTGACCAGAAGTTCATTTCTCTGCCCAACCTCATCTAATTTCATATTAATGTGGAAAACAAAGATTGCTCAGACTCAGTGTGACCCAGGCCTCACATGATAGCAGCACATGCAAATGTTTTCGATTGCATAGAGCTTTCTGTAGTGCAGGTTTCTGTGCACTTCTAATTAATACATTATTGTAGATGTTTCGTACCCATTTGGAATCCCCCCTCTGTTCAYATTTAACATTTGATTGTATTCCTAAAACTCTTAAGAACGTCTTCATGGTGAGGATTTTAGTACCGACTAGTTTAGCTTTGATGTACTTGCCAAACATCTGTGTGCTTTCTATATATTTTTCCCCTTGCCTTCAGAAAAAGGATGGTTGCGTTTATTTGTGGATGAAGTACTTTGCTAGGAATGACTGTAAATCTGAAGGGCTGAAAATTATCAAGTGAACTTATAGACAATAGTAATGGAGAATAAGGAATTAATCCTGGTATACAGTCTGGAAAAATAAAATTTTTCAGAACTTTTTGTTGACCTTAGGGTATCTAGAAATCAGAAATCCAGCAAAGCTTCTGATTTGGAAAATTGATGCCACTGGGAAATATCAGAGTTGTGGCAGGGCTAACTCGGGGGACAGGACAGTGCTAGCAACCTTGTTGGCCCTGTGTGTGAGGAAGAGCTTGCTGTCAATTGAGATGTCTACTTTCTGTTCCTAAGCCTTCTGGTGCACCTTCAAAGGACCTCTGATTTATATGAGCGCTGACATTACTGGTATTGCTAATGTTAACTGGATGTTGATTTTGCACTATTGAAGCTTTTACTGTTAATGCCACATGAAGAGTATACTGTATGAACTGAAGAGCCTAGTGCACTTAGCTGAAAGCAAAAACATCAACCATCTGATTCAATGTAAATATAAACTGCCCATCAAGGAAGTATGAAAGAAGTGGCTAAGAAGGGTTATACTGATGTTTAATGATATGGATAATTGGGAAACCTCCGTATTCCATTTTGTATTTCCTGGGTAAATGATGCCATAACTGTAATGTCAGCTCCTAATAGTTCTATTCCTTTTGCCAAAAAAAAAAAAAAAAAGTTTCTTTAGGAAAAACAGCTATTTGAAGCCCTCTGTTACAGGAGGGTACAGATTCTCTAGAGAGCTAGTGTACTTGGAGCAGCAAAAGCTTGTCTGCAGAAGTATGGTATGACTAAAGCACTAGATTTTGTAGGAGCAAGAGTTGAATGTGTATTTGTCTCTGTAGATTTGAGCAGACTCCTCAAGGCTGGAGCAACACTGAATACCAAGGGCTGCATCTGCTTGCAGTTCAGTATCTTTTACTCCAGCCTCTTACTGAGCACTTAGTTGTGATTCAGAGTAAGGACGCTTTTGGCATGTTTCAGCAATTGGAATTTAGACTATCTGAGTGAGAATATAAGTTCTTTAGGGTGTTTCACAAGTCTCATTCCTGGGGATCTTTATCCGCCAACTTGRGGAGTTTGCTGGAAGTCCCATATCACCTGGAAGAGGAATGTCACTGGTGCCTGCAGCAGTGCTGAATATGCTCAGCCAAGGAATGTGCCCTTAGGAGAGATGGGGTGCCCCAGATGCATTTCATGTATCAGTACTAAGAGGAGCAATCTAATCTGCAGAGAGTCTCTCCAGCCCTGCATGTGTTTGGCTTGGACAGCCTCATCCCCACGCTTGGAGCTGGAGTATGTGTTGGCAGCAGGAAATCGTTGTCACAATAACTCTGAGCGCGTAAGAGTCAAACCAAAGTTCATTTTGTTCTCTCTTTAAACTTACTGTTTGCTTGAGCGAATAGGGGGTGCATCAGCTGCTTTTATTTTTTGTTTTTTATCAATACCTCATCTCTAGTAAGTCTTTTGTTATATCTAAATGAAATTTCATTTTCCTGAGACTTCTGACTGGCTGGTTAAAGATAAGAATCTTTCTTGCAAAATAAGGCTCTTTATAGACCTCATTTTAAATCATACAGCTACAGGAGCAGAAATAATGATTTGGGGTCACTTTTGGCTCACTCTGTCCTGTGTGTCTGTCTTCCCTTTAACAATCCCGTGGTTGAAGTCTGCACTAGCAATGCTTCTCAGAAGCTAAACACCAAAAATAGTGCAGGTTTCTTTAGCAGTCTTTAGACTCAATGCAACTAAATGAACAGCTATGAGACATCTACCCTAAGGTATGTTAGCTGTGCTCAAAAGCATGCTGTTGGTATCCTTTATTCTTGACTTGCTGTTGATGCTTGCTAACTTAGTACTTAGATGAAACATTGCTAATCATATCTAGTTGCAATAGTGGCTTCAAGCAGTAGATGAGAAATGGCCTGAACRCTAAACTAAAAGTAAGCTATACTTAACTCTAGCCTGTTTTAAAGGCTTTATCTGGCTCTCTCTCTTGCTATGAAATGTTTGCATCCATCATTTAGTTCTGAGAGGAAACAAATACAGGATGCTTTACCTCACTGTATGGAAATCTTTTTGTAGTTAATTGCAAGGACATGATCTGGATAAACAGCTATGCTTTTCTGGCTGTATCTCAGAATTTGAAAACTGAGCTGTGAATAAATAAGCACAGGATCATCCAAAGGCCTGAGACATAGTTGGAAGGAGAATGCGAGCAAGGCTGGAAGTGACAATGCAAAACAGTGATAAGTTAAAAGCCGTTACTGGCCTAACAGCATGGTGATAGAGTTGTCCCTTAGTGACGTAACCAGTGACTCTTTGCAGATGAGATTTTTATCTCTTAAAGATGGTGTGGCTCATTCCTTGGCTCTGCTCTTCAATTGAGTAAAGTGCTTAAGCCTACGCTTGATTAGAACATGTAGCTTGGAAACATTTTCCACTCCCCCCTCCCTCTGCTAAATACCTTTCCTGAACAGGAGACAAGAACCTGCTCAGATAAACCAGGTCAATAAAATGCATCATTCTTTTATAAACGAAGTCCTGGGTGAACCTAGTTACAGCTCTGAAAACGGAGCCAGGAATAGCATGAGATGTTRACGCCATTCCTTTGTGGCACTGGGGAGGGAAGTACTGGCAAGCATCAGAGCTACCACTGGAGAGAAGGAAGACCACAAATGGAGAGAGTTCCTGTCCTCCACCTGAAGACAGTCAGAGAGGCTGACTCTGTAAGGCGCTACCTTGCTAGGGAGAGGGAAAACTGGTAATAAAGAGCCAAATCAACTGGCTTTACCTAGCCTAGTCTCTGCAGAAAAGAGACAGGAGGAAGAAAAGGGGACTGTGTTTGCATCTATTGGGAGGGAAAGGGGGACAGGGTAGGAAAGACAGCTYCTGGAAGTTCATGGACAGGTATATTTTCAGTCACACTGACACCTGTCTAAGTCACATCAGCAGATGAGTGTCAAATATCATTCTGAGCACTGATGGAGCTGTAAGGAGCTCATATTCTCCTTAGAGATGCAGATTAAAGGAAACAACTGCAAGCGAAACTCACTAGGTGCTTCCTGTAGGAGGAAGGTGCAAAGGTGCTTTTCTGAACCCATCTGTCTATAATGTGCATCACTTGCATCCAAGTAGAAGTAGACCTCATCCCCTAACAGGGGTTAGAACAGTCCTGGTCTTCAGGAAGTGCAGCCTGAAAATACTGACTCTTTTCGTGATCATGGTAGAAAACACATCAGGAAGAAATCGAAACCAAACACTAACATTTCAGAGCATGATGCTCAAGGCATATCTTAGTCTATTTGACCTCACTTGCTACTGTGATAGGTTTATAGAAATAGGTTTATAGAAATAGGTACCTATATAGGCTTATAGGTACTGAGTTCCTCTGGATCACTCTTGATGCTTGAGGATCAGCTCTGGGGCTTCCAAAAGGTGTTGCCAAGATAACTGCAGAAGAGGATGCAGTAGGGAAAAATTAGAATAACAAAATTAAAAACTAACAAATGTTACCTATGATGATTGTATTGCTTTGACACAGAAATTAAACTTGCAGGATAAGTTTCCACCTTCTTGTCACAAACTTTCAACAAGCACCTTGAAGCAGATTAGGTGTCTGTATGATACTTCCTTAGGTTGTAGTGGCTGGTGTTTCTCAAATGGCTTGTGAGAGGGCAGAGGAAATGTCAAAGGCCAGCAGCCCTGGATCTCCTTTGAATCTTCACTTTGCTTCAGCATCAAGTGTGGGCTAACAAGTAGTATCTCAACAAATCTAGGTACCTGTAGGACAGGCCTAAGTGTTTAATTTTAACACATTGTAAAGCTGACTTTCAGATTTTATGAAACCAGTTCTAATTATCCAATAGTATTTGGATGAGCTTGTTAGCAGAGTAGGTAGGGAAAACTTATTTAGAAATAAAATTAACAACTTACCTTAACACTGCTAACTACCTAATACTAATTACAGCAAGCAGTGTGTGGCCATTCCAAAAATATGCAAAAAAGCTTGTTTTGTGTCACAGCTCATACTGACTGAGTTGRTGCATTGATTTATGCTAGGGACTTGTTGCAAGTGTCAGTCAAATTGAAGATGGTGAGCATGAAAATGGCTTACAAATGCAAAATAGCTGCAATATCCCTTATCAAGGGAAGGAGGAACAGGAGAAGGCAGCCTTGAACCTCCAGAATGCTTCAGTTACAAGCCAGAAGCTTGACCAAGGAAGCCATCAGTGGCTTGGTGTGCTCTGGAGGTTGCTCTGCTGACTCCTTTGGCACTGAGGGTCTCGGTAAGCTTAAAGTGAAACTGGAAGTGATGTGTGTCCTTTCTGAAGAACCTGGTCTTGGTTTGTACCTTTTTCGGGCTGCATTGCACTATTTTATCAACCTGAGGTGTGAGAGCTTAGTGTGTGTGTTGAGGGGCCTGGGCAAACAAGGGTGGGGGGGACATGGATTGGTCTCTCCAATGTAAAAAGCAAAGAGAATTCCCCTTCCATAGTGGGGATTTAGCCGCTTCAGGAATATGTACTTTTCTTTTGACCCCGGTTGGGTTCTTTCCACTCCATAATCCTTGCTCTCAGCCCTTTGTGTGGGAAGCAAGATGACAAAATTTCAGTTCATTAGTTATCTTAAATAGATGTGCTGGTCCTCCTGTAAGTGCCCTGCTGCATGTGTTTCCTGTGCTTATGTTACAGGGAACTTCAACATATCCTTCCAAAAATGCACATAGTTAATAAATTGGATGTTTTGGAATAAACTTTCAGGGCATTTAAGCTTTTGTTAAATGTTTGTTCCAACGCTGTAATTAGTATGGCAGCTAGCAGACCTATCCAAAGACTTATTTACTATCCAGACTGTTTTAAACTGTGAGAGCCATGCTTCTGTGATCTGTTTGTTTTTTATGGCAGTGCCTAAGGGCCAGCTGAGATCAGGGTCCTGTTGTGCTAGACATTTAGGCCTTGTCTCCAAGGAATGAAAGTCTCCATAAATGATACACAAAGGAAACATTGTTTAATTTTGCACCATGGGGGAGGGGAAGGGAAGTAACTAAGACTTGGGAATTGGGGAGGGGAAAACTCCTCCCACCAAAGGAATTGCTTTAATTCTCAGTTCTCTTGCAAACAACTCCTAAAACCTTGTCCACCTCCCCAACAGCAAGACTATCCTTAGTGGGATGCRTGTCTGCAGTGGGCTCTTCAGTGAACAGCAGACACTGCTGTGCTTTGAGCTCTGGTGAGGAGAAAACAGTCCAAACCCAGCTGACCCTGGGCTTTCCTCCCTCTCTCTGGGTGCACCCATCACATGCCACTGCCCTCCGGCCAAGCTGCTACTCGGTTAAAGCAGCTGAGGCCAGTGGGTCACTGCCACGACCACCAGCCACRTGGTATTCACTCTGCTTCGTTGTGCTCCATCATTGACCTCTGCTGGGACAAAAAGGAGGAATAAATGCATTTTTGTAAAAATTGCAGTCAGTCAATGGACACAGCATGCCAGAGCTGAAGGCCTWCTGTGGTGTTAGCTTTGGGCTGAGGGCGCATTAGCGGTCGCTAGTGCAGGGTGAGGTTGAGGGTATGGCACTTGCAGCAGGGCTTGGCTGGGGTTTGTTGCTAGTAGTCCTATGTGTGCTCTACTGGTAGCCTTGTGTCAGGGGTTTGATGTCCCTGACACTCATACAGGTTAAGTTTAAGTGACTCCCTATTGAAATGGTAAACACTGTGCCTTTATATCATCTAACAGGTTTATATAATCTGTTACTGTGCTGCTTGCTTATTTTAAATAGTGCTGTGATCTAAAATGCCTGTGCATTTGTATTTGAAGCTCTGTAGATCTCYAGCTTTTCACCCAGAGACAGCATTACTCTTGCCCTTGTCTCGGTGTTGATTTTATTCCTATGTATATTTGTCCTCTCTCAGGTCTATGAAATGTGTGGAGACTGTCAGCTTTCTTGTATCTGACTTCATTAATTTGCCTTGCTAACCTGTATGTAGCATCAGATGATTGCTGAGTCTTGCCAGTGAATATGCTTAGTACCTGCTCTGGCTTYGGTTGCCCCAGCTTGAAGAGGCAGGCATGAGAGTTAGGAAAGAAGGATGGTTGAGTATTGGGACTTGGACTTACTGTATGCTTAACTCTGCCATCCCGGAGACAGACTGACAACTCRTGTTTCAGAGGCACAAAGAAGGTGTTAATAGGAAACCTTTTTTTGTTGTTCCCATCATGCAAGATAATACTCGGTGAAGTGTTTCTAGCCTCTGTAAGCAGTGCAGTTATCTCTGAAAGGAGTATCTGAGGCTAAATAGCTGTCTTCRAAGCCTAAGTCTAAACTGAGATGAYTGAGCCAGCTCTGAGAAATCAGATGCGTACTGCCATCTCGCAAAACCCTACAAAGATAATTGAGCAAAGCATATAGTTTTCCTATCCAGAGGCAAAGCCAGAATGAGTAGAAGCAAGTACTTGGTTATTTGGCTTTGTCTAGTATTTTTTTGCAATGTTAGAGTGCTGCTTTTTT
>NW_028185084.1:943077-945564 GCF_003343005.1 Rhea americana | reverse complement strand
TCAAGGCATGGTACCGGATCAGGCATCTTACCACCTTCTCTTCTTACCCTGCTGATGCACCTTTTTTGTTAACACTAAGGGAACCAGATAGCCCAATAATTCCCACTGGCATTTTTGAATTCTGTGTGCATGAGCTGACTCTTCCCCTTCTTGAAGGTGAATGTTCCTCCATTCCCACTTGCAAAGACTGTTACTGCTCTGTGACTCTTCATGTCATGCAGAGGTAGAAGGCAACTCTTCCCCCTTACTCCAACCCCCCTCCCCCTTTTTTTTCCAGCTTTTCTTAAGCAGTTCAAAATGGGACTAGTTCAGCTTCTTGCTGAACAAAATACACTAACAWGGCTGCAAGCCTCTCTAAATTTGAGAGGTATGGAGAAACCTTCAGAAATTACTGAGTCGGGATGTAATCTCTCCTGGGGAGCAGCGGCGCTCTCGCTTGCCCACGTATGTCCTCGCCAAGGACGGTGCGGTTGGGGAGTTGGCAGCGGGCTAGCACACCGGCTGCGGCGGTGGCCTGCTGTTCGTCACTCTGCTCGCTTCCTAAGCTGTCGTTTCCTGCGCTCTCGTGCAGTCGGGTCGGGGCAGCACGGCTCGCGGGGTCACCGGCGAAAYGGAGCCCCGGAGAAAAGCGGTGAAGCTGCATCGGTGGGGGGAGAGAAGCGTTCAGCTAGGCTCCCATCAGTGCGTGCGATAACGTCCCGTCTGGGCTACACTCCTGCCAGAGTCAGCTGATGAGGAGAGCTGGGCAGCCGTGTTGGGACGGGAGAGCTTCGGGGAACAGCCAGGATAGGGAAAGGGCCGTTTGCTAGATGGGTGTTCGGGTGCCATGGGGCGCCGCTGCTCTGCAGACTGAGCTGGCCGCTGGGAAACTGCGGTGTCCCCCCGCTTCAGGAGGAGGGTGGTGTGGCTCAGCAGGATCTGGCTCAGCTCTCGTGTCGTCGCTTGCTTTGTAGTCCGATTTTTGCTGCACAGAGGATAGCTGTTGCGCCTCGCTTCAAACTTGTGCGGTGTTGCTYTATTTTCTCCTGAAGTTACCAAAGCCTGTCTCAGAAATAGCTGGGTTTTTTAACTGAAATATGGGATCCCCATATGATTTTTTTGATGTTAGCACGTGGAATAYTGCTGCTAGGATCGTTCCTCATCCGGACGCCTTTGTTTCCCAATCCTGTGGTTTTTGAGGACTTCCCAGAGAGCGACTGATACCATGTTCTCTGCAGACTTCAGAGTAAGGTTAAAACAGAAGTGACTTTTTTCAGTCTGTGCAGGAAGTAAATATTCACTATCTTCTATGGCATATGAAGGCTGTTTTCTATCAGCTGGGTCTGGGGATCTGTAACTTTATTTAAACCATTAGGAAGTAATTCAGTCTTTGGACAAGATTACTCCAAGCCACATCTGAAAGCTTATTCATCTTTTCCTAACGAAAACTCGGACATGGGCTGTGTTTGCTTTAAGATTAGTCCCGCGAACGTAAAGGAAATGACTTGTAAACGTGCCTGTTGCACCCTGTTGGCTGACGGCAGCCTGCGGAAAACACCCAAGCCCACAGCTGGTAACCACGAGTGGAGGATCTCTGTTAGCTGCTGGGGCTCAGGCTCCCCTGCCCCACGTACGGGCATTTCCTGGAGGAGCTGAGCTGGGTGGCACAGGAGGACCCGGCCGGCCGGCGTGTCGGCACAAGTCAGCAAGTCCTTGCGCCGCAGTCGCTGTGCGGCACTCGCAGGCTAGCAGCTGCAGCCGGGCTGCTTGCACAGAGTGATGYGCCCGCCTAAAAATAGCTCGATTCCTTGTCGTGACTGAGACRTTTCCTCTGAGGAAAGCGCGCTCCTTCTGCTCGTCTTGCGCTCCTGTGCTGAGCGGAGGCTGCAAGCCACGAGCGAGCCGGGCTATGCGGCACGCAGCTMGTGTCACACCGGTTTCACCGTTTGGTATCCTTCAAATCAAGAAAAGTGGGAGGAGGAAGATTGTTTACACTTATTTTCAGAAAGCTTTAGGCTGTTTGAACCTCAGCGAACCTTCTTGCAGCTTCTGAGGTGCCGACTGGTCTGTACAACCTGCAGTAGCTTCTTGCTCGGTGGATCCCCAAATTTCGGTGGTCTGGGATGTCAGCCAACACCTTCAGCTTGTTGGCCRTTTGCTGTGTTTGCAGTTGGCCGTGGGCAGGCTCAGCAAGTTTTTTTTTTATTATTATTATTTTTCCTCTGCTTGTGTTTTGGGGAGCCTGCTGTACTTGGCRGCTTCAGGGGAAGCTCTATGGGAGCTTCTCCCGGGGGTTCAGTGTCCAGTGCTTTTCCATAGCTCTTACTGTGATAGGTAGTGCATTTGCTGCCTTGCTTTAAGGATACAATTTGTGTAATTTGTCCTTAATTATATGATGACCGTGTGGTTTTACATGGGCCAATTCTTGGAAACATGCTTGGCAGATTGCTTCATTCCAGCTGTGTCAATACACAAGTTTGAGGTGTTCTCTCTCTCTCTCTCCCTCCT
>NW_028185084.1:915979-943017 GCF_003343005.1 Rhea americana | reverse complement strand
TTTTAGGAGGGAGGGGAAGCCCCTGGGTAACAACTGAGTCATAGCAAATAGCTGCAAATACAGCGCACAGACCTCTAATGTTATCAGAACCCTAAGAAAACTGAATTTTGTGTGTGTATGTATACACACATGCATTCTCACACACTTGAAGCCAGAAATGTAAGGATACTTATTTTTATCTGTCATTACAAATACGCACTTCTGGAAGAGTTGTCATCTACCTAGTAGCTTGGAAGTTTTGAACAAGTACAGTAATACGGCATTTCCTAGTTGTGTTTAAAACTCTGAATATCCATTGTCTCTACTAGTGATCTAACTCATAAAGTATTAGAGCTGAGTTGTATATTATCCAGTTTTTTCTTTTCCCATGAACTTTTTCCCATGTTCTAAACACTTCTGCTTTTTCCACAAGYGCTGGGAAATGCGGTTCCCATCCCAGCAGAACACTAGGATGAGGCGTATTTGGATGCAGAGGTTGGGGCGTGATTTTCAACATGCATGTGTGTGCATGCATATAAAGTGGTGCAGAAGCAATCCAAACAAGCTAGAGGTTTAAGCCAGAATCTGAGATGTGTTTTGGGAGTCTGTATTGCACACTAACGTACACCTCTAGTCAGCTCAGCTGCTTCCCTTTCCAGGAAACCTCATGTGGCAGCGATAACTAGGATATTTGCTCACATGGAGAGTGTGCCCTCAGTGCCCTTCAAGCACTCTAGGCCAGCCAGCCCTGGATCCCCAGCGAGATGCTGAGGGCACATCTGAGCAATCTCCACTTAGCACCACAGTGTAGTTATTAGCAGAGAAAGACAAACTGGAAGGATTAAGATAGCAAATCCATAAGCATATAGATTTGGAGTAACTATTTATTTTAATAGCCCATCATTGCAGGGGAAAAAAAAATCTGTTCTTTCATCTGTGCCAGCACCATAACTCAGTAATGTCTAAAGCAGTGCGAGGAATGCAATTCCTTGTGCTGCTGATTGCTCTTAAGCATTAGCAGTTATCAACTGTTGCTGGAGATTAACAAACCTCAGTCTCAGGTTTTGGCCTCTCAACTAGGCTTTTAGCTCCACAAGGCAAAGGGCTGTTCTGTTAGAAGCTGAAAAATGGTATCAGCAGGGTCCTACCTCCAGAATACCCCACCTCCCRCACACCAGCCCCAAGAAACTTTCTTCACCAAATTAAGCAAAAATTCCTGCAGACTGTACACTGATAAAAACACTGCTCTGTTCTCAGACCCTGCCAAAGGAGGGAGAGAAAGCAGTGTTTCAAATGGCACTCCACATGTGCTTTTGGCTGCAGTGAGTGATGCTYGTAGGCTGTGCTTCCTGCTATGTTTTTGTAAGACTTCYGCTATAATGTCTGAATGCTATAGCCAGGTGCAGAGCTGCGCAGCCCCTCTTCCTTCCTGAACATGTCTCTTCACTCTTCTCACGTTATCCCACCTCTGCATCCTGCCTGTAACGGTGTTTCCAGAGCGCCTGGTTCCACTTGTTTCGGGGAGCATAGTGGAGGTTTGCGTCCTCACGTAGTGTCTTATGCAGTGTTGAATGCTGCTAGGTGGAAAGACCTATTCTTTGTTTGCTGTGTGGCAAGATGCGCAAAGCTGTACTCTGAAGCCTTTCAGTCTGCCTTTCAAGTTGAAGTGTTGATAATATTCTAAAATAATGCAATAGTCTAAATAGTAGGATGTGGTTTGCTGGGCAGAGCATAGCCCATGATGTGACTTCATGTAGCCTGTTGCTTTTGAAGGTTATTAGACAGATGTTAGGTGTGCATTTTCTACTGTATGTCCTGTCAGACGTGGCATATTCAATACCAGCAGTGAAATCTGTTATATTTAAATTCTTGGGGGTTTTTTTGAGGTGAGAAGCTTATTTTCCTTCAAACAAGTAGTTCCGTGTTTGTAATTCTTCATTTATGATGGCTGTATGATAGAAAACCTGTGCCATGACCCACATAAGTTACAATTCCCTCTGCAGCTGGCCTATTTTCTTGTGACGTAGCATGGGAGGGAAGGAGGGACAGGCTCAATCCCTTTTCCTGCTCTTGCATCAGAAATTCAGCAACTCTAAAGCACCACAGTGCCACGGGGCTCTTGAGATATTTCATCAGCAAATTTGGAAACCTCACGGAGTTAAGTAGTGTCAGGGGCTGGCGAGTTTTAATGCTAGTTCTAAATGTGACTCATCAACCTTCAGTTGGAGAGGAGGGGTGATAAGCAAAGCGGTTGCAAAGAAGGTAGCAACCTTGCCCAGGTGGTTGTTCCTGCAGCCGTTTTGGGTTGTAGCACTTCCTCAAAGTGAGGCTCGCGCTGGGAAGCAGGATTGTCACTGCGAACGCAGAGGCACGGAGCTGCTAGCGTCTTGCTGTCGGACTTGAACTGGCCGCAAGGTTGCTGACATGCGGTTGAGCTGAAATACTAGTTTATGGCTGAATAAGTTTTGGGTATGGCGCGCAAAGGGTTGGGAAGCTGAATTGCCCTGAATTTTAATGTGTTCAAGTAGGATCTCTGCTGTAAGCACATCCGTCTCCCTCTAGCGTGTCTCTGAGCCTTACTTCCATTTTTAAAATGAGACAAGCCTTGCTTCGTGTCCGAGTTGGCTGCAGTCAGGTCCACAGTGAACACAGGCGGGGAAATGTTACRTGTTTAGAGATGAAAGCTGCCTTCAATATTTCACTAACTTCAATAATTCATCCCGAGACGAGAGCCTCAGTCTGCTGTGCAGTGACTCGTGCACAGACCTCTTTACCTCAACCCACCCGGTCGACTCCACGCTAGTAAGACGTCTTGCACGCATCTCCATCGCGGAAAGATGCCCCTTCTGTGAATTGTAAGGGCAAAACGCTCCAAATAACATTCAGTGCGCAGGAAGACTCGTTTCTTATCAACCCAGCGCTTTTGCCAAGTGTGTGGGACTGAAGCGGCCTTGTTCGGAGACCAGAGCCAGCACATACAATGGTCGTTTCTAACAGCGTATAGAAGCTGCAGTGAAGTTCTAGGAAGTGGGTGTGAGAATACACTTAATGCAGAAARTCCCTCTTGCAAAATTTTGCTTCTGATGTCTTTATCTTTCTGCTTCTGCATGTTCTTTGGAGGTTTTTCCAAGCCAATTATGACTGACTTCCCTATGTGTATCAGATATAGATATTCTGCGTGGGAAGTAGGAACTCCAGAAGGCAGGAAAAAGCAAGTATCTTCATCTGCGCAGCAATATGCTTTCACGCTCTAACAGTTCTTCAGAGATGGGATCTGCTTCGTTAAAGAAGGAAAACAATTAGTTGTTGGCACGGGGAGGTCTGTGTGCCGTGCTTTGAAGAGGGCTGACCATGCTGCTTCGCAGGAAGACTAAAGTTGTTGGAACTATTTTTTTTTTATTTTTTTTTATTTTTATTTTTATTTTTTTTGAGGCTTCTTGATCCGAGGCAGTAGGACTGTCTGCGAAGGGAGCTGCTCTGAAGCACAAGGAGCCCATGTCAGTCCATGTTGGTTGTACTGACTGCTGCTCTAGTCTAGTGTCCCCCCCGCCCTCTCCAGAGGTAGAGTGTTATTTAAGTATTTGTTTAGGAGAATGTTTAGTCCACTCATGCAGCAGAGGTTCCCGTTCCCTTTTTACGACGTTGCTGTCTGTCTTGCTTACTTTGGTTAGGTTCACAAAATGGGAATCAAAATCTACAGAGAACCTGAACTGCTTGAGGAGTCTGCTGAGGGGAGAATTGGAAACRAATATTCAGCATGATCTTGCTGTTTAAAAATGACTTCTAATGTCTCATGAATATACAGACTTGAACAGGAGCAGCTGATTTTCCTATTGGCATAGAAAAAGGGGCAATGCTGAAGTATGGATGCGTGAGGATGCATGACAACATTCAAAAAAATGCATAAAATATATTCCTTTATGYTCTAGTAGTTTCCCATGGCATGGATTGGGAGTGACACTTGCTAACTTTTTTTTAGCTTTTTTTTAATCTCTTTTTGGAAGAGGAGTGGAATATGATTAAAAGTAGGAACAGGATTTATAGGATCAAGGTTTTCTTGTTTGTTTGTTTTGTTTTTTTGTTTCTTTTTTTTGTCATTGGTCACACTAGAGAGAATGTGTCTGTTGTGCTGTCATCAGCTTGACCTGTGTGAGGGAAGTGGAGCCTTTTATCTCTCAGTAACTGATGCAGATCCATGCAAAAGCATCTGAGACTTATCAGGGAACCTTATGGGTATAGAGATGTTCCTGCTATTGCAGCTAAGGATGCTGACAGAGGCCAACAAAAGTGCCAGTGCGTTTGGAGACCATGTTATATGCCCACCTTAGAAAGCCATGTTCTTGGGTTGTGGTTGGGGTGGAATTTAGAATAATGCAGCAAAGCTTGAGCAGAGCATTGCTTGGTCTGCAGGCAGTGTCTGTAATTCCCTGTGTGTCCTCTGCAAGACTCAAACTCCCTATGAGTCCTCATCACAGGATTGGGCAACCACCTCAGTCTGTACGTCCGTGTTGCACCAGCTTTAGTGTTTTGGATTTTGATGCCTGAGAGACGGGGCATCTGTAAGGGTTAACTCAAGTTGCAAGGCACTGCCTAATTTTTACAGATGGTGTGAGCGCAAGAGCTAACCTCAGACTGGCTTGGCAGTGCACAGAGATAACTTTACATAATTCCCTGCAGATGTTGCTGCAGAATGGTTTTAATAATGAATTGTGAAGTTGAGCTAAACTCCAGCATAGAGAGAGAACTCAAAAATAAATGCAATGTTTTGTTCTGTGCTTCAAAAGAAGTCTTCTAACAATGTTTCTGTGATGCTCAGGGTTGGGAAAGATGGCAGCGGGGGGACAATGAATAGATTGCTCTATTATAGCCCTCACTGTTTTGCAAGCAAAATTTTTGCCAAATCTGGCAAATTTGTCTGCAGCTCATGAGCACTCTGAACTTGTGTAAAAAAGGGGGAGGGGGAATAAATGGCAGATCCTCTAATTTTTATTTTATTTTATTTTAATGAGAGGATGGTGCCAGGAGCATTCAGGGCAAGTACCCCACTATCAGCTGGGCAGGGAGTTGTTTTCTGGTGTCGGTGGTTGTCACGCGTAGGCCATGTTGTAGAACTTGTCTGCTTTTCAGCCATTTTCTGCTAAGTGTCTGTCAGTTCCTGCCCTATGCTGCAATTTCCTTTCTGTAGGGTTATGGCTTGGATRTACCATCGTAATTCAGGCTTTTGGCTCATCGAGACTGAGCTGCTCCTGCAAGGTCTACTCAGCTGCTCTGAGAACTTGTGTGTCTCACTCATGAGCATCCATTTTTGCCTTCTTCTGCTAGGGGGTTGCTGCTAGGACTTCTTCAGGTTTTTCAGTTGTCTAAGTTATCTATATAGAACTTTTTTCTTTTTTCCTCCCTGCTCTTTCCTGTGGACGTGTTGCTTCTATGAACTACATTAAAGCTTCTCCTGTCCTCCTAAGAAACAAACTCAAAAAGGTGAAGACAATTTCAGTATTGGGGCAGGTTTTCTCTAAAGCTGGACACACTTGGTAACCACAGAGAGGTTTTTGTTTGTATTTTACCCTTGCATATAGCTTATAAATAAAATTTTCAAGGGAATAARAATGATAATAGGAGTTCTGTGGCAAATCAAAATTTTCACCTTAGTGATGTGTTGAGGAACAGAAGCAGTTTCAAACTGCACTTGCAACATGCAGGCTGTGCAACCGTGGAAGGGATTGGGTGAGTTGGACTTGACTGTGTAACCTACCTCAAACATGACTCGACCTTGGGAACTTATTCACCAGATTAGCCAAGTCTTGAAGTGTCTCTGCAGTGGCCTTCCAGGGGCTGGGGATGGCAGGGGTATGGGAGTGGGGACAGAGGAGCTGTTTTCTAACAGGGAGCTCTGCTTGGATGGAGGCTTAGCTACCATATGAGCCCAAAGAGAAGACCTCAAGCTCAGCTTTGAAGCACTGATGCATCTAAGTAACCTAACCCAGTGGAAATGTATTATGAGCTAGGTATTGTCAAGGCTGAGAGGTTCGCCCTGCCAAAGACACAGTTTTACCATGATTTGAAGGTGGCCTAAGTATGAGGAAGTCCTTTGTGCAATTGTTTAATTTCTTTCTGGGGAAGAGTTTATGTAAACTATTCCAGTCTAATTGCTATCAGCTGAAAGCCAGYTTCTGACACTTGGTGCTTAATTATAAATGTATGTTAAACTGTGTTGGCTACCCATGTTGATGCCTTATTGGTAAAATAAGGAACATCCGTAAAGATGCATTTTTGAAACGGTCTGGCAGATCCTGCATGTTCACTGCTGTGGGCTTCATGGCAGGAGAATCCACCTCCTGCTGAGGAGGAATAACTAAATTTAAACTTTCCAACCATGAGACTCGTGAAGCAAAGTTTCCAAGTCTCTAYTCGGCCAGAAAATGGAAAGCTGTGTCTGAGTTTTGAGAGTAAATAAATAGTGCTACCTAGCAGCTGTGTTGCGGCTGGTGTGTGTGGGGGGAGGTCTGTACTTGTGGCACATTTTCTTTCCTGGGGCCTGCAGACCAGGAGGGTTTATAACTACTGTCCTTGTGCTAAAATCTTCTGTTATGGGGTTAGGAACAAACATGGGTGACTTAAAATGAATATGTGAGCACTGTTTCAGTTGGTTTCTTTTTCTTTCAAGAAAGTGGCATGTTGCATGATGAGARACTCATATTAAACAATATTTTGTATTACACTGAAAGTAATTTGYGTTTTGGGGGAGACTGGGAGACTATAGAATACAATAGAAACGTTTTACCTGTTTGGTATGTTGTCCTGTATCTTAACTCCCTACCTGCATGGCTGAGAGGCACAGGCTCTCTTGGGTGAGCAACTCTACATGAAACATAATGAAGATTCTGCTTATTTGGCTGCATTGATTTATTGAGGCAAGGATGGTTGACTGGGATACATTTAATCTAAACATGGATCATCCATAGTTTTATGTATCTATCCATAGATGTGACCTAAAAGATGTCTTAGTATTAGCTGTTGGCCATTCTTAATGCTTCTGTAGATGCAGATAGAAATATGTATGTTAAGGTAGGAAGGCAAAGAACTGATATTTACAGTCTAAAGTCACACTTCAGCCTGTTTGTATCTTTTCCCATTTCTGTTCTGTACAGTACTCTACAGCTTCCCAAGGTACCTAATTCAGGTTGTATTTGTTAACTACTGTTTTTTTGTGGGTCTCTTTTTTGAGGTGGCAAGTGCTCTGGAAGCATTATTTTACATCCTGCTTTGCATTTTAGACTGGAGTCTAACTTCCATTTTTGACTTCTGTGATGCCTCATGTAAGGATCTGTGCAGCATTTGTCTCGGTTTCCAGCATACACATGCATATATACGAACAAAGTGCTTTGATGCTGTAGATGTATGCACTATAAGACTTGCTTTGAGGGACTGAATTGGAGAATTCCAAATCACGGACTTTTCGTAGATGAGCTTCAGGGATATTAAATTTGATGCTCCACTGCAACCTCTTCTGTGTGTGCCCTTCCCACTCCTTGGCCATGATGAGAGTGTCTGATAGATATACTGTAAGAGGACTAAATATCCACCCCTTTCAGGAGGCTACAGAATAATTCAAATCTGCATCAAAGTTGCTGTCTCTATGCCCGCTTCTCAGTAGCGTCTCACTGTGTTTCTTTTACTGTGGTCTGAGTGACTCTTCTTGTTTCCTCYGCTTGCAGGCTGGTGGTTTGTGAGCACAGCAGAGGAGCAGGGCTGGGTCCCTGCTACGTACCTGGAATCACAAAATGGAACCAGAGATGACTCTGACATCAACACATCCAAAATTGGGGAAGGTATGACAAGTGCTTTYTTATCGAGGGGAAATTGGTATTAGCTCACTTTATTTCCCATAGGAAAGAAGACTACTTTGAAAACCCCTACTGCTGCTTGTGACTGCTGTGTGGTGCAGTAGACAGTTTTGCTATCTTGTATCAGTAAATTAACTGTTTCTGAAGAAACTGGGACGAGGTGTCCTGCCTGTGATCCATTTGTGACCAGCTTGGCCTGTCAGTGTAACAAGGGGTTCAAAAGGCTAATGATGCTCATTTTAATGCACTTGAACAGATATCACGGAACTTGTGCACAAGGTCTTTACAGTCCAAGCAGCACATTTCCATAACTTGTGTCCTGCCATTGAAGGAGAGAACTTGCATGGCCTGTTTGCAGAAATCGCAGAAGTGAGAGCTTTTGATTTGAAGAAGATAACTTAGAGCTGCAAGACTGTTAAAGTTAAATCTTGCTCCTCTTAATAGTGGCATCTCACTGCAATTTTTTGGCATATTACTTGAAGCTAGTTTTGTTGCTGTTTGCTACAGTCTGTGATTGTGTAGAAAGGTAATTTTATTTGGTGTGGTCTCCTTCTGTTAAAACTGAGATGTCATTTGTCATGTGTGTGCGTTGTGTAGCTGCACTGGTTTTTGTCTGAAGATGTTTAATTCAGGTTCCAGAAATGGAATAGTATGTCCTCACATGTTTCTCTGTTCCATTATGAAAGCCTAACCACATCTTAATGGGATGCTCATGTAGCAACTGTGTACAAAGGACACTTAGGACACTTAGGATGATTTGCTCCATTCTAATGAATCTCTTGCCAATTTTCTAGGTGCTCTTGGAGTGACACTTAGGTGAAACATATGTGGAAACATAGCCAACCTTCCTTAGCACAGATAGGAGGTTGAGAGGTTTGTTGGGGTGGCTGGTCTGCCCATTAGGAAAACACACAGGCAAAACATAACTTTGTGCTGTGCCCCAAGGATGACATCTGTGACTTACTCTAAGCTTTGGCTCTGCAGCTCATTTTTCCATGCTCAAAGCTACTCATATCCTGGGTCACTTAGGGTTTAGAGACAAACTGACTGTGAACTGCTAGGCAAGGAACCAGTCTAGTATGATGCAACATCTAAATGGATACAAAAGCAGTTAGTACATTTTCCCTGTTAAAGAAAAAAAACTTACTGCTGTCTTCTAAAAGAGTTCAGGGATGCCCTTATCAGTTGGTCTGTAGCTTCCTCCTGTTTTTTGACTCTTAAATATGGTGCACGTTTGARCAGCCTTATTGCCTAACCTGCTCTTAATTTCAAGCTCTCCTCCTCCTTTCATGTTGCCCTCTGGAATTTACTTTGCACAGGGTTGTTGCTGCATAGCACTCTGTCCTGGGTAACGAAAAACCCTTCAAATAGTTCTTATCTCTTCTGGGTCCCCTCTAATCCATTGTACTGCTCTTATCAGCCATGCTCACCAGGCACATTCCCTGCTTTTCTCCACATCCCGATATGCTGAAACTTGCCTCTTCCTTCTTTTCCTTTTCCAGTTCCATTAGAGTGACAAATCTAAACGCATTACTTCTGCAGCTGCTTTGATTTGTCCCAGCTTCCACTTGGTTTTCAATAACTTTGTTTTATGCTGTTAAGCTCAGTCTGAGGCTTCTTTTGTTCTTTGTTTATCCTTCTTCTAGTACTTACTTATTTGGGCTATTCTTCTCCTTGTTGCGTAGTGGAATGGCCTTAGACAGCTATTAGGAGCGGGGAAGAACTTCCATAAGAGGAAAGAAAAATGCAGCYTTTCTCTTGTAGAAAAGACAAATGTGTAAAAGTGAACATACTTGTGTACGGTATAGATGACCGTATACAAATTACTCCTCCTCAGTATGTAGGAGAAAAGGGTCCCAACRTAACCGAGGAGAAAGACACTAAGTGGATAAAGTACTCTAGCCCTTGAGTAGAGTTCATAAAATTTTCAGACGACTCCTGTGGATGCTCTCCCTGCATCTATGATGCCTGTGCTCTGCCTGCTTTGAAAGGACAAACATCAGTGTAAGGAGCTTCCTGTATCAGCCTCTCAATCCATTTGCAGAGGACACAGAGCTTATTATACCTTGTTACACAAACTAGGCAGGCTTCTGGCCACATCTGGTACGGCAGGTCCTTGTAGAGGTAAGGAGATGCTAAATGCAATTTRTTAATAATGCTGCCTCTATGTAACACTGCTTTTCACATGTCTGTATTTGTCCATCTCCCTGAGAAAGACAAAAGTTTCCTCCCTGCACTTAAGCCTGCCCCTTGTTTCTGGGGCTGAGGGTATACAGATGGCCACTACCTGCACCTGTGTTTAAAGCAACACCCTCTTATGAAGCTTGGAAACACTTCAGAAGTGATCTAAGGAAACATTTGCAGCCATGGGAGCCGTTAAAGCAAACATCTTAAAATGCTCCCTTGGAGGGATTAGGCASTAGTTGATAAACAGCTCTTCTGACTAACTGCAGCATGACCAATGCAGCTGAGGTCTGGGATCGAGTAGCAAACTTCAGCATTGAGAGGGGGAAAACAGATCAAGACATCTGTGGTATAAAGGTGCTGCCACTGGGGATGGTCATGTAGTGTGTGGAGGAGCCATGCCTCTGTTGTGGTGGATCTGTGTTGACCCACTGTGGGAGACAAGAGTATGTTCAGAAGGATGCTCCCAAACAGCTGAATCCTCCATGCTGCTAGTGTGAGTGAAGAGCTCTGGGTGACTGATCCCAGCTGAAACCTGAAAGAAATTATTACTCCACCTCACCCCACCCCACCCTAAGCTGCTCGGGTGAACATTTTTTTTCATCTCCCTCTTTTGGGTAGAAACTTCCTAATGCATTCCTGTCCTGTTTCAGCCTTGCTGTGAATTTAGCTTTAGCTTCCATTCCTGGCATAATCATATGTCTACTGAAGTGCTGTGTTGCCTCTCCTGTACCATATGTGTAACTGGTAGTCTAATGGCATGTTGTTTTGGATAAAGTTACCAGTTTAAACTACTGGGCAAGAAAAATCCTAGCAGAAAGGAGTTAAGACAGCTAATCTGTGTGGGCTTTGTGTTGATAAGGGCTTCTTAATAAGCCCAAGGAGGTTGCTATGTTCTTTTAACCAGAAACAGTGATCTACAAAAAACAACAATCAAACTTCAGCTCCTCTGGAAAGTAGTGGTTCTCCTCTATACTTAGTTAAAACTAAGCAGTTTTAACTTTCATATCAGCCAAATGTAATTGAGCCTTCTAACAAGTCTTGGAAAYGAACAGTTCTGTTACTGCAGAGACCCTCTTCTAGAGGGTCTAGAAATCTGCCTTGGAGCTCTGACCTCTCTGAGTTGCTCTGCCCTTTTATTTTTGATGGTTTTCATTATGTGGGATCAGAGGAAAGAGTGCCAAAACAAGACATCTGAGAGTGTTCAGCATCAGTCATAGAACCTCCTACGTGACTACGGGTGACTACGGAAAGTTAAGGCCTTGTGACCTGGGTGCAGAAGTTTGGCCATTGACAGATATGAAGAGCAGAAAGCCACCAGCTGCTTTTCTAAGGAAACTCTTTATTTACTTAATCTAATCCTTTTGCTGAGCAAATCTTTTTCTGAGCTTGATCTTYTGCGGAGCATAGTCCTAGAAGACTGGTGCTACTTTCATGAATATGAGAGCATAGTCTCAAAATGACTGCACATAAGCAGAATTGAATGACTATTWATATCACAATATCTGAGTTTATTAACAGCTTTCCCAACATCAGTAATAAAACTGTTGAGTTTGTGCTCTAGTGATAGCTATTGGAAGTACAATATCTTGTGTTACTTCATGGCAGCACCAAGGACATTTACGATAGCTGCCAAACTAGTGTGGAAGCCTTTGAGTAAAGAGAAGTATTTGTTTGTCTTCTGGTTCCAGTCCAATGGTTATTTTGTCATTCATACCTTCACAAGCAGAAGGGAGGAGCTGAAGGACTGTTTCACAGCTGTGGTCTGGAAAACAGTCKGTGTCCTCTGTGCACAGCTACTCTGACAGTGCCATTTCCATAAGTCTTTTCTTTGTTCATATTTTAAGCACAAATTATTGTTTCAGTATGAAACTAATCCTTAGTTTGGGCATATTAGCTTCTTGAGCCTGTTCAGTAAGAGCAAAGTTAGGTTTTTTTTCCTTATTTGTAATCAATATACTGGAAGTTGAAGTTTGGATCATGAGYATTAGCTGTGGTAGTGATCCTGAGTCAAACCTTGGAAACAAGGAGACAGATCTTTCTCACCTGGGTTCAGTTTGAATGCTRCCATTAAAAATGAACCCATGAAAGAGAAGCTTGYTTTCYTACTATTTTTGATTCCTGAATTTCRTTTGTAGTCTAATAATTTTCTTAGGGAGCATGAGAACATTGTTAGCTGTTGCATGCAATAAAATGAGTTCTCCAAAGATCCTACTGTCTAAGTTACATCTAAGGAGATGCAACAACAATATTGATCTGTCTTGCCACTCCAGCATCCATGGACATGTCTTCCATAGCTGTATGTGGATTTTGTTTTGARGAGAGATGATAGCAAGGATCGACTTCTCAGGCTCAATAAGCTAACTTGTTCCACCATATTATATAAACTAACCAATGTTTCTGCATCCCACCTAACCTGTTCCTGCTGACAAGACCAGTGCTTGTATTTGTCATATTTTGTTTTTTATTCCTCACCCTTCCATCTTTTGTTTGTTTGTTTCCATCCATGTTCCAAACTAGTCTCTAAGCGACGCAAGGCTCACCTGAGGCGCCTGGACCGGCGATGGACGCTGGGCGGGATAGTCAACAGGCAGCAGAGTCGAGGTGAATAGCTTCCTATGGCATGGGCCCCTTATGGGCGCAAAGGCTAATCTGTCGCTTGGGTTGCAGAGTGTGCCGGGGCGGCACGGCTGCTCTCCTTGGTTTTGGATCCTTCTTACTCTGATGGGAAGAGGCTGAACTACAGAGTTCAGGTGTGAATTTCATGTCTCAAAGCTTGAGGGTGTCTTGGATAGACACCTAAAGAGCTGGAGGCTAATGACCAAGTGTAACGCTGCAGTCTGGCTCCTTGTACAGCTTGGGGATGCTCACATCTGTTGTGTTTTAACTTTTGGGCATATCTGTACTCAGTCTTTCCTGCCTCAATAAGAACAAGTGATACTTTCAGGGCTATTAAAATGAGAAGAATGCCAAAGAGCCATGGTCAGAGATGTGCRTACTGGAAAAGTGCTTGGTATGGAAAGATGAGAATTGTTCCRGTTTAGTCTTCTCTCCTCCTTACAATGCTAGTATCATGCAATGCTGATACTRAAGACTGACTTCTTCAAAAGCTTTGGGAGCTTTTGATGTCAGTCCTGGGTGTTTAAAATACCACCAATAGCAGCGTCTTTGGGGGTTTGCTGTATTGTGAAAAAAACTTTGTTTCAAAATTACATTTGGGTAAAGTTTAAGGAATATTTCAAACCAAGTGCTTCACCAGTGTACGTGACTCATCTTTCCAGGAGCAGATGTACACTTTTTTTATCCCCTTTCCCCTTTCTTGCAGGATCATGCAGAGTCAGTGTTGATTGCACTTTAAAGAGCAGGAGGGAAGAGAAATCACTTGCTCCTTACTGTAACTTTCAGATAACCTTACTGAGGGGATGGAACCAAATAACAGCACGAATAAAGCTACCCAGTTAAGGAAAAGGGTGTTCTTTTCTAGGAAGAGTGTACGTTTAAAGCTGCAAATTTATGTTCTCCTGGATTTGGTGGCTCTTCTGTGTGCAGAGTCATGCAGGTGTCAAGCATATATGGCTTTTCAGTGACTTATTTTACCTTTTATTCTTCAGAGTTTCAAGATGGGGGCAAAATAACTAGAGGCATGTTCTTCCCACTGTGGCTTCAGCTTGCAGCAGCCAAAGCTACACTGAGAAGACRAGCTCTCTTAGCCACAGAATATACCTTGAAGGTACTGAAAAGCCCTGTGTGGATCATAAGCGCACATGCTGGCTTGAGAAGAACTTGTAGTGCTTGTTTCTGTATCTCAGGAGTTTGGGAACTAGTTGTTTTGAATGTACAGCCCTTTACCAGATATTTCCTGACAGTCTTACTGAGAGAGGTTCTGGGAATAGTAGAGCTGCCTGAAAACTTGTTTTGCTAGTTTAAACAAATATTTCCTTTCCAATTCACATTATATTGTAAACAAAGCTCTAAAATACTCAAGCTATGGAATCAGTCTCTTTAGAATGGTAAGGCTCAAGGACCTAAGTTGCATTCCCTGCTCTTCCCTCTCCAGAGTGATTAGTTCCTGCACTCTTACTCCCATTCTGTGTCCATGTCTTCTCCAGACCTACCCTCTCTGGTCACAGTGTCTTCCCTGGCAGTCTTCACTGCAGGCTCCTCCACCTCTGCTTTTCTCCATAACCATTTCTYCCCTATTAGGCCCAAGCAATGCTGGACTTTTGAGCCAATTGGAGAGAGTGTTTTATCGCAGACCAGATCTTAGCACTCAAACTTGGTGCAACCTGCAGCATCTCAAGGGTTAGCGACATCCTCTGTGGCTGAGCTGCTTGTATGATCTTTCACAGTTACTTTCAGCCACAGTTAACCAGATAAGTGATTTAATGCTAGCTGAAATAAGTTGAGGAGCTCTTACAGGAGCTTGCTAGGAAGTAGAGGAAGAAGTGATATGAGTAGTGTGGGACAGGTTGGAGATGGTAGCTTCTTTGGYATAGCTGCAGCATGTAGACATCTATTCCTCTAGAACTGCAAGTGTAAAGAAAAGTATGAGTCGTCTTGGGTGTCCAGCCTGCTGCTAACAGATCAGTTTATGTGAGGTCAGGAAAGATTCTCTCCCCCTTTTCCCTCCCATCCCAGCCCCAAAGGCTTCTAACAAGGCCAAATTTGGGTGGGTTTGCACAGAAATGACAGAACACACAAAGTGTGCACACGCCCCCTGCCAACCTTCATGTCCCTGCTCCAAAGCACAGAAAAGCTAGGGCTGTTCACGCAAGAGTTTGCCAAAATTGTTTCACGCAGGCAGAACAGCTTCCCCTCCTCCAGTTGGCCTCTTTCTYGGAAATAAATTCCGTTCAACATTTTGGCCGAAATTCTTCCCACCCAGCAATATTGTGCTTGACATAGACCCTGCTTTTGGAAAGGCTAGCTCCAAGAGTTCGTTGGAGTGAAAGYGAGCTCTGAAAGATGTTCGTCTTTGTGCTTGGGTACCAACCAGGTCTGTGATACAGTCACTTGAAAACYAGAATTGAAGTAATTAAACCTGGGTCTGAAGGCCAGGATTTCCCAAGTGACTGTTGAGTCTTGACTGTCTCAGTTCCTGCACACTGAACTTGGGCTACCCCCTCTCCCCCGCATTGTAGTGAGRGTGCCTAGTTCCCCCCTTCCTAAAGCAGGGTCTAAGTGGTTTGATACAGCATCTGGAGCCAGCTGGGTTGCATCTCAGACATGTCCTATTTGTGGTGCAGCTGTACCATCTTTAACTCAAGTCCTGTGCCATTCAGGAGCAATGATGGATTTGTATTTTGTAGTGCTGTCTCCTGCCCTGTGACTGCAGTAGAGCTTGGGCACCAGTTTTGTGTGTCTGGATGATGAAAATCCTGGGAAAACCTGAGTGCAGAAGGGAAGGATGCTTGCCTCCTTGGAAAAGATTACCTAATGGCAGGAGAAGCATCAAGGTTAAGACATGGGCAGTTTACTGTCATAAAGCTTTCTTTTATCCTTTCCAAGACCACTTAAAAATGCTAAATGTGCTAGAATTTTAGATATTTGGGAGAAATGTTATTGGGGCTGTGAATGAGAAAGATAGAAGAAAAGTTGTTTAATATCCTGGTAGTGCTCCTTTTAAAGCTGAAAAAAGATCTACAGAGAGAACAGCTGTAGTCTGTTTTTTACAAAGAGAAACAGATGATGCTTGTTGCTGAACTTTTTTCTTTAAAACTGTCCGTGGTGTGTCCAGATCTAAGAGATTACATTGGTTTGTTCCTTGTGTGGCTGCAGAGCTTGTATTTTGTTTTGTAATGTTACTTTTGGTAAATTTTCTAAACTTCTCAATTCCTATTTCCCTTATTTGAATTTGATAAGAAGCCTGACTTTTTGTAGTTTTCTTCAGTACTGAGCTTTTATTAGAGACTCACAAGCTGCACAGAGCTAACCTTGCCTTGCACAGGGTAAAATGCTATTTCTGCAAGTACTTACTTGGAACTTCCCCTAGAAGAGAACTTAGGATTGTTTGCAGGCTAGTTTTAATGAGAAGTCATTAGTGCTATTACAGTTTGATTGGGAAAAGTAGGAGTTTACATTCTTGTTTTGTATGCCAGATATTTGACATAAGTTGTTGCTGCTTTGGTTTAATGCCCAATGGTCTCTACTGGAGCTAGAGTAATGCAAGGAAGTATTTCAGATTTACTTACAGAAGCAATACAGCAACAYATGGGCTGAAGTTCTGCTCAATAAGCCTGTTGTTGAAGCGTAGCAGATAGCTCAAGGAATAATCTTCTGGGTGAAAAAGTTGCAGCAAAACCGTAACTTGGAAGCAAGGTCTTCCTGCTGCTCACCACACTTAAGGAGTGAGGGAACCTGCTGGAGGAGGATGAGAAAAAGAGGGAAGGTAGCAGCATAATGCAGTGAACTGATTGTTGGCTTTGAATCCCATTTCCTAGTCTGGATCACTTTTTCTGTAGCCAGTTTTCCAGCTTTGGAAAGAACTTGTTAAATAGGGTGGTGATCTGAACTGGCTGTTGTGCTGGTGCACTGCTACCCCTTTCTGCATCCTTCGAGCACCACGCACCCTCTTCAGCAGACTCTGCATTACTTCGCCAACAGGAATTCTCCCTTTATCTCTTTCTCGTCTTTGCAGCTTATGAAACATCTGTCACTCACAGCATAAGGTTGCTTTGCAGTGCTAAATCCAATCGACACAGAACAGCTTCAGACTTATTTCTTTCCTTTGCCTCTCTTTCTTCTGTGCTGCAAGGAAAGCAGTAAATTTTTATTACTCCTCACTGGTTGAAGAAAGAGCGTGTGCTGTACGGAATAGCTTAGAAACGTCTTTATTGTCCTTTTCTGTCTGTTGGCATTACATTTTCTGTCTCTTCTTAATATATATTTAAAAAAAAAAGTGTGTGTGTGTGTATGGGGAGGTGGGATGGCAAAGCCTGGAGAGCTCCTGCCTGCAGAGGGACAGACTTGATAACTGTGGGTAGCCTTTTTTCTGCRTTGAACATTTTAGACAAGTAAAACAAAGCCCATGTTGAATTAATGCATTGCTTTCTGGAACAGGGAGACTTTTTCCAGAAGCAGGTCTGACAACGGCGGGGTGGAGCGGAGGAGGGGGAGGGTGAGCGCAGATTGCTGACTGCAGGGAAAGTATTTTGAAAGAAAATTCTTCTGTGGTTTGGAAGATATAGAACTGGAGCTGTTGCCTTTTGCTGAGAAATCATTAATTGGCTAATTTCTAACCCAACTCCCCACTCCACGCCTCAGCTTTTCAAACAAGGCTTGGGTCAAGCAAGTTGGGGTTATATACAAACACCAGCTGGGCAAAGGAAATTATTCCCATACTTGGTTGGCTCCTGAAGTGCTGGAGATAACTTACACGCTCCTTTCTGAAGACGGAAAGGAGCAAATCTATAAAACATAGGTGAAGGAGAGGTATGCAAAACTGTGCTCAAACCTTGGGAGCAGAAATGTATGCGCTCTGGCCATCTGCCTGGTAGCGATGAGGCTGATTAGGCAGGGCTGGAAACGTGTGTGGTGTTTGAGCTGCCTAAATGCAAGGGTCCCATCCCAAATTGCTTACAGCCTAAACAAAGAGAAGGAAGTCTGTGTATCAAAGAAGTCTGGGCAAGTGGTAATTTAGCATGTGTCTTATTGCTACCAAAAGATTTTTCRCATTGGAAAATGATACTTATTGGCATTTTGAAAATCTTTTAGAGAAGGACTAAAATTAAGCTTGTTCAGCAAAGCAGGAAGTTAGGGTAGATAAAGCTCATTTTAGGGAGATTTGAGAGCTTCAGTTTCTTTGAGACCGTGAAGGAGRGAGCCTACCCTCTCCCTTTGTATGATGAGGGATCATACAAACTGCATGGAGCTGAGTGGGAAAAGAGAGGATTCGGAGAAGCAGGAAATAAAGGGGGCATAAAACACAAGAGCATGCAGTAGGACATTAAAGCCAGGTGCAGCACTCACAGAGGCTTGTAATTCAAGTGGGACAGTTGAACTGGGTGTTCTAGGCAAATTYTAGGTGAACTAGGTGCTTGGTAGGACTCTGAAACATCAGACTGTGGTGCACAAGCCTTAGGCAAGAGCGCAGTGCACTGGTGGGCCTGGATGGAGAGCATAGTCCACCAGAGGTGGCTACAGTAACTGTGCAAAAGAGGTTGGAGGGCCGGATCAGAGCTCTAGCAGCAAAGAGCCACATTTTGATAGAGGATTGCGAAGATATTAGGGAATTGAGCTGTTACCTTGGTGATAGACTAGGAGGAATCTGAAATAACCAGTGCCAAGGGAATTGGGAAGACTGAATAAGGAAGACTTGGAAAGCACTACTGAAGCTGTACGTTACAACTCCAGCAATAAAAATCCGGGCCTGCTTTCTTTGACCTGACAGTAAGTATAAATCCAGACAGCCAGAGGAGGGACCAAGTTGCCTTCTCGAGACACCTCATAACTTTAATGTGTAGTTTGTGCGAGTGCACATGCAGAATCTGAAGTTGTGGTTTGACAGAAGGGATTGGAGGCAGCCTCATGAGGTGTCAAGTTCAGTGTTTTGCCCTTTCAGGCAATTAGGTATCATTTCACCAGGAACTGCTGGAGCTTCATCTTAGCTGGTTTGTGTTTTTTCTGCTATAGGAATGCTATCTTAATGGGTCACCTGGCATGGAAAATGTCATKCCCAATGCCTTAAAATTCCCTGAGATTCTGCTTTCACCAGTAGACAGAAATACTTCAGATGAAATAAGGAGGGAAAAAAAAATACCTTTATGCTGATTAAAGGGAGCAATGTGATGGAATGGACACATCTGCTGGCTCTTTAATTGAAAACTATAATCCCACACAAAAGGAAGATGCATGAAGCATTATTGTGATGATCTGCAATTATCCCAAAATAAATGTCATTGGCATTAAGTCCTCCTTAATTATAACAAGTTAAATGTAGCATCRCAAGCTCTTCTACAACTAGTATTTTGCTGCATAGCCATTGAACAGGTTGAGTGAGAGAATTACTGCARTACTCTCTATGCTAACTTCAAAGGTGAACTCTTACTGCTTGATATCCTTTGCCAAGGTGYCCATAGGTCACATTGCTGTGCTGTAAATCATGTGATCTGTGAACTTTTTATCCTATTTATGCATAGTTGCAGTTTATTAAATCACATCTTAAAATAGATGGGAGAAGCTATGCGGACACTCTTGGATTATCCAAGTCTGGTTTTAGATCACATTTCATGTGGATTGCTTGGACTTGACTTTCAGCAGCCTCAGAAATAGGCCTCTGCTCAAAATTAATAGAAGCTGCTCCAGGAGTGGCTTGGCTTAGTACAGAGTTAAATTTAATTTTTTGGTGCTGCCACTAAGAAAAAGCAATTTCACCTTTTCCAGCATCCTTCCCTCTCCTCTGTGCTGGCGCAACTCTATGCTGCTCCACAATGCATCAAAGCAGAGGACTGACTTGAGTTCAAACCAACTTCTCAGTCAGGTTAGCTTCAGGTCTGGTTCATGGCGCAGTCACGAACTATGCGAGGAGAAGTGGAGGGTGTGAGGCAGGGAGAAGGAAGGAAAAGGGAATTTTCTCAGCTGCAGCACTAACAGAACATTCATGAAACTGWTTTAAAAGTAGCTTTTTAGCCTTAAAGCTATTGTGACTTGCSTGTAGGAAAGGCCTGAGTTTGGCAGCTGTCAGTCTGGCTTTGAGCACCATCATAGTGGTGCATAGGGAGGAAAAAATGGTTGAGTTCTAGGTTTTTATTTTCTAACAGCCATGGAGGGGCTTTCAGATGTCTGGCTTGTGAAGATGAGTGACCCATAATTCTCAAATRTCACTGGCTTCCTTGTACTAAGCCTGCTGAAAATAACATGGTTGCATACATCTGGGGCTGTRCTCTTAGTAGTATTGCAGGATATTGCACAGCTCAGTGTTTTGTCCTCTATATATGTGCACCTCCCAGCTGGACTGCAGCAATATGGAACACATCTGTGTGGGTGCCAGAGTGGGTTTCTAGCTTGGGGGTTTTTGCAGGAACCCACACAGTGGGTCTCTAGCTTGGGTTTCTGCAGTAACTAGCGGGCTGAGTGCTGAGCTTCCAGGGTGCATGTGAAGGCTGTGCCAGAGCCCAGCACAGAGCACAGCCACAAGGAATGTCAAGTGGGTGGTGTGGGTTCGGTAGTCCAAACAGTACAGAAATTCTTGTTTTAAGTAGTGTATGTATGTCTGGGGGAGAGAATGTCGCATACTGATGCTTTCCTTCCAAACTAAATGGGTTGCAGTTGAATAACGCATGATGTCACTGACTTGCAGGGTAGCTCTTTGCCAAGCAGGCTTTGCTTCCTTGTGTGCCTTGTTCAGGTTTACCAGACTACTTGAATTTCCAATTGAGGTACCTCAGTCAGTTCAGCTGGGGAGATGTCTTTGACTCACAGATTAGAGATAAAGAAATAAGTGAAATGTTCTAGTTGGGCTATTGACAGATCGCTGAGTGTGTGGTGCTAAGAACAGATTTCTTCACTTTCATATGAGCTTGAGGGGGAGCAGGACTCTTGTCCCATTATTTCCCCAAAGCAGCCTTTTAGCTGGTGGAGTTGCTCAGAATCACAGAGTGAAGTTTTTCCTGCCCACTTGACCTCTGTGGTGAAGTTGATGCAGTGGAAACTGTAGCTGGGGAACATACATTATTACTTCTATTTGCTTTTTCTTTTCCTGGTAATTGTTAAGTCAAAACTTGATGATTCAGAAATAAACATTTCTCAATTCTCTGCAGATCTGGGCATTCAGCTTTGATGGTAGATCTTCTGGGACGGTTCACTGACTTGAGTGTTATACCATTGCCTGTAATAGTATCTGAACAAATAGCACGATAGTTGAGAATTTTCAGTGTAACTCAGTGCAATGTCTTTCTGCTGGCTGATGCTCTGTCAATTCTCTCCTGAAGCCATTTGCCTCTGTTCAGTCTTTCCAGTAACTTCATGTATACATCATTAAGTGTCAGATATCTCTTCTTAAAGACTTTTTGAATAATAATTTGGTATGTCAAATGCTACATCAGTCCCTTTAAGTGACATGTCCACTGGAAGTTCCACTGCTTTTTCCAGCAAGTGGTGATTCACACATAACATTATTTGGATAGAGATTAGTCTTTGAGAAGTAAACCAGAATTGCACTTAGGTTTAAGGGGGGGGGCCATGTCTCTAGAGTACTGTTTAAGTTACAAACCTCATGTGTGTTTGTGGTATCCCCTGCACCACTGAAAGAAACAACGTGTGTAATCTTGGAAATGGCTGTGTTTTTTTGCTCTGAAAGCACTCTGCAAAGGGAAATTTTAATGATGGCTTCCTGTTTTTGCTCTGTAGGCTTAAAAACAGAACTACTAAACAAAAATGTCATAGGACCTTCTTTTCTAAATGGATTTTGAACTCATTTGTGAATGTTCTACTTTGTAGAAGAATTTTTTTCTCTTTCTCTTCCCTCTCCATTTCTCCTTAAGTTTCTTCTTCCCCTTCCTCCCTTTTGTAAGGAGGAATCATCAGAAGCTGCCTCTTTCAAACAGCAGTAGCCTCAGTCTGAAAGAGGCAAGGCTGAAGAGATAAGTAATGGGTTTGCTCATGGGCCAGATAGAAAAGCAGCAGCTCAGAAAAGCCTGTTGGGCTTGCCTGTGTGTCCTCACTGTTGTCACACTTAGGTGGGGATGCTCCCTCCTACCAGTTTCACATTTCAGTTCCTAGAACTGGCCAGTGCTGCTGATGGGCAGCACAGAGCACGTGAGTGTATGAGATAGAGAGAGGGTAGCAAGAGGCAAAGCAGAAAYCTCAGTGCTGGAGGCTCCTGAGAGCTGCCCCGCAGAGTTTCTCCCCAGTAAAACTGCAAAAAGCTCAGGAGAGGAACTGCCACTCTCAAGCATGGGGCTTTCCTGTGCTGCCTACTGCTGCTTTTTCAGTGTGCCAGCCCAGCAACTGGTTCAATCTCTGCCAGCCTCTACAAGGCTCTACAATCTCTACAAGCTAGAATGAGAGAGGTTGGTATAGGTCCCTCAAAAGATAAAGCTCTGCTTTTCTGACTTATTTTGAAACTGGAAARGGGGTACAGGAGTAGATGGCAGGTAGAGCAATAGTGTGTACTCATGTGCATAGCTGCAAGCCCAGAAGTTGTTTACATCAGTAGCCAGGTGTTCTAGTACTTTGCATGGATTTACCATTCCCCCTGGCAGTCACTTACCTGTACGTAGGATGGAGACAGTGATTTGTGTGGGTACAGGTAGGGATCTAATGTCTAAAAGGTGATTGATCCCAGGCTGCAAAGAACCCTCATCCCAAACTTTGACTTCTCATGAATGATCCGATTTGGAAAATACTGGCAGAGKCTGATGGATGACCATTGTGGTCTCAATCTCTCACCCGCGAGAAGTCCTGCTGGAGCAGAAGTCTTAGAAAGCTGTACACATCTTGGAGTGAACACCTTGCTCATGACCTCCCCTGTTCTTCTCGGCAGAAGGAAGCAGGCTGTGTTCCCAGACAGCAGGACTGCTTTGTTCAGCAAAAGGAGCTGGAGCTGTCTGAATAAAGATCACTTCTGTGTAAGGGATGGCTGTTTACATGGAGGAAAAAAATAAGATAAACTCTGGTTGTAGCTGCAGTGGCAAGAGTGAACTCCAATAGCCTGGGTTGTAAAGGGGCTCTGGTATGTGGGAGAGACAAAGCAGAGCCTTCTTCCAAAGCTCAGCAAACACATGGYTTAGCTCTTTATTGTTGTCTTAGAGAAGCCTGGAGGCTGTCTGAGGCAGTGTATTTCTGTGACAATACTGCAGTTCTCGGTAYCTGCACTTTCTGATCACAATCCTCTCTTGGGGATGAGTTCAAGCTGCCYTGAGGTCTTCTGCTGTTCAGTTTAATGCTTGGGCTTTTCCAGGTGGTGGAAATTGGACACTTAACTCCTTCAGCAGCAGTCAATTTAAATAAAGAAAAATGAGCCTGCCTTTATTCTGCAGAGCAGAAACCAAGCTAGGAGAGCTATCCCGTGGCTTTGAAGCCAGGTTTCATTAGCTGTACCAGCAGTCATCAGATCTGATTTTATATCAGAGTAATTCTCTGAGGAGGATGTTGTGTCCTGATGATGCTAATTAGAAACTAGCTGGATTCCTTAGCAGTAATAAAGCAGCTAAGCAGCACCCTCATAGGGGAGCTGGAGAGATTATTTTCCTCTAGGAGGCAAAGGTTTTGACAGGTTTTACTCTRTCGGAATTAAAAGGATTCAAACAAGACCAGTAAAAGGAAGTTGGCTCCAAAGATGTAGTTTTGCTGAACTTGCTGCCATCAGATGCTTTGTCAACCTTTTTTTTCCTCCCTTTTTGAGGTAGTATTTCTTACTTTGTCTCGGTAACATTTTTCTTTAATGTTGCTGTATTTCACCCAGCAACAAAATGCGCTTGAGCCACAAAACCAAACATATGGTTGGGTGTGCTTCACTCGCTCCAGAATAGCATTTACCTGCAGCCACTGCAACCTTTGCTTAGCTCCTTTGTTCGGCACTGGGAACGCTGGATTCACTTAATTGCCCGCTCCTGTGCAGTGATGCTCCCCCCTCCCCATTTGTTCCCAGCCGTGCCTTGTTGGGACTGCCAGTAGGAAGCGTGCTAGGAAGGCCTGTTTGGGTGCAATTGATTGCTTGTTCACTGCCTTTTTATGCAGCCACAGAAACTTGGGCTGTTTCATGCACTACAGCTTGGGTTCAGGAGAGTGGCTTGGTAACACTTCCCCTGCCCGCTGATGCAGAGCGGGAGGCTGGCAGTTCGCACTGTCAATGCCTCAAGCTAATGTATGAGAAGTTTGACCTTGTGTGATGGAAATACAGCGGTAWATGATTCCTGGTGGGTAAGGAAGATGCTGAGAAAACGTCCATTTCCTGTGTCTTTGGGTTCCTCTCAACAAGTCTGCTCGCCTCTGCCTGGCTTAGAAGGGGGTAACTGTTAGTGATGAGTAGGGATGCTACATTTCTGGCTCAAACACCAAACTTGAAATCTAGCCTGTGCTTTTGAGGTATGTYTTAGCTCTGACCCTCCTTTAGCATTGCTCCCTGTGCATTTCTCTAGAGTGAGAGCTAACGAAACTGTGAAACACTTGAGCCTGTGGATGCAAGGTGCTATAAGGTCTCCTGTTAAATGCAAAGCCTTTTATTTTTATTTTTATTTTTTTTCTTCTAATGGTGTTTCAAGCCCSTCTGTGTAGACCCACACTGCGTGATGGGCCAGCCCCTCTGCGCTGGGGAAGACAGGTCGCTCTTGGGATCCAGGGCTCGGGTTTCAGTAACGCGATGCTTAACGCAGCCRTGTGGGTGTTCAGAAGAGCCAACTGGCTGGAGCTCCCGCGGTGACGCCGGGCCGATTTGGCAGCCAGGTTGATTCTGTCAAGTTACAGTACGGGAGTGAGGTCCAACTTCAAATCCTCCCTCTTACCCGCTCGAGGAACCTGGCCGGGGGGGAGTCTCGGGGGACTCTGTGTCATTATTGGCATGGAAGYGCACTGATTATCAGCAGCAGGGTAGCGGCAAGGGGCTGATTATCTGTCATGTCGTCAGCATAAATAATCTGCGGGCCCCTGAGCGGGGCTCCGCCTTTGGTCATGGCTCCACGTAATTGCTGCACAACAGCTTAAAAGCGAGCAGAACAGAAAAACAGCTGGACTAATTCTGACCCTAACTGATGTTGCCTTTTCTCCCCTCACTAGAAGAGAAATATGTCACTATCCAGCCGTACGCCAGCCAGGGGAAGGATGAGATTGGGTTCGAAAAAGGGGTCACCGTGGAGGTCATCCAAAAGAACCTGGAAGGATGGTGGTACATAAGGTAAAGCCGCGCGGCCAGACCGCTGCAGAGCCTGCGACAATGACGTTTTTTCTGATAATTCACTTAATGTTAGCATTTAAATAATTCTGTAGCTGGGCAAGGAAACCTGAGTTTTCCATAAGGTGTAGTTGGAGTAACCTTACARCATCTGCAAAAGCTGTGGGCTATTCCAGTGGGGAAATTCCTTATCTTGTAGGCTTTCCTTCCTTCGAGTTAAAAGCCCAGGTTTCAGTTAAGATCTGTGGGTCCGAACAAGGATTTCTGTTGTGCATAACTTTAATGTTTCCTATATAAGAGTTTGTATCCATTTATAGCAATGCTGAAAGGCTSTTTGTGGTCTGTTGAGCTGTATGGGGCAGATGATGCTACCTTCAGGATAAAGAGATCAATTTTCTGGCTATTGCCTTTCTTTTCCAATTTATTGATGGTTTCAACTAACTTGCATCCTCTTGCACATCCCGTTCAGGCAGTTAGGTGTGTACAGGGAACGTATTCCCAGGGCAGGTGAAGTTATTTCATATCTAGTTTRTTTATTGCTTATCAAGGACAGCAGTCAGAGGAAACCTGTGACTTAAATCCACTCTTTAAATGCTTAGGGAAGATCTAGCTTAGCTGCATCTCAGATGGTGGCAGGAGGTGTCAGGACAAGTTGCTTGACAAGAATTTTCTCCATTGCACTGCACTGCACTTTAAGTTTTAGTGCCTCTATTGTGACTGCCCTTGGTTTGTGTCACATGCATCACCTGGGTGCGTGGGTCTGGCAGTGCTCTGTTCTTTGAGGAATGTGTGATAGAGCAGCTTAAAAAGAGACATTTATTTCTCAGGCAGTGTAAAACATATAGTCACCTTTTTGCACCAAGAATGTCTTTATAATGGTGACTTTTCCTGCCTTTCCCTCCCTAACTTCTAACTTGCTTTTGTTTGAATCTTGCTTGATTTATCAGCTCCGAATGAAGACTCTGAAAGTGCTGACTGAAGCAATGTTGTTGTTTTTCTTSATGTCTTGTACTTAGAAATATTTTTGTCTTTCTTCTAATGCTCCTATAAGGGGAGGAGGTTAATGAAGATAGTAGCAGAGCCAGGAAGGCACTCCAGATAGGAGGAACTCAAAATGCCAGGGTTTGGTCAGGTCACATTTTTTTCTCCTTTAATCATTCACAGAAGTTGAATCCAAAGCTGCAGATAGAAGAACTAAGAGCACATAAGTTTTRAGGGGAGAACAGTCTTGAGTTTATTCTGAAATACAACCTTATTATTACCATAGGTCCCCTTTCATCATATTAACAGCTCTACCATGAGTAGATCTTTTTTTTTTTTCCTTTATTTTCTGCACACATTCCTTTGGGCCAGCACGAACTGCTCATTCTTCTAAGAATAGAAGCTCAAATGTGTGCGTGTGAAGTTTTATAGCAGCAGCGCATTCTGGCTTTTGGTAACACTTGCTGCAGCAACTTTATCCTCCATGTTGATTTGCACGAAGGAGCAATTTTGGATGCTGCAGGCTCCYGGCGGTGGTTGGGGAGGGAGGCAGGAGTGCAGCATGCTCTTGGCTGCTCTGCAGGAGGCATTTTGAGTTGAGCAGCTTTGCTTTTTGCTGCAAARTGGGTCAGACCTCACCAGATGCATATGTCCTGAGCGCTTTGAGTATCAGCCACATGCAGGAAAAGCCTCTGCTGCCCTGGGGTAGTGCTCTTCAGTCTTGCTAGAGGATTAACCTGCTCTTAGAAATAACTTTTTCTGCAGGTAATACCTCTTAAAATGTGGGTGTTGTGATCCATCCCCGAGAAGCTGGTCCTTCACAGCCCAGATAGCAGTTTAAGCATGATAAACTGTACAAGAAGTTTGAGATCTACTATGAGGGCTGCTAGGTACTGCTCAGAAAATGATTTATCTTACTCAGCAATATGTCCTTTGAGTATTCACTGTTTTGAAAGAAGCAACTTTTGCAGTGAGAGCGAGGGGAGAGAGAGCAGGAAGAGGCTGCAGTTGAATCTTGCTGCCGTGGTGTCTCTGCTGGGCAACAGAGACTGAGCACCCACATCACAGTCTGGAAATAAAAACAAATCCAGCYGCTTGCATATGGAATCCACCTTAAAGGCATTAGTTTGTTCCACCTTAAATATGTAGTTTCCCCAAATTCCTGGCCATGTGCTGATCCTCATTTCCTGTCCTTCTTTTTCTTTTTTTCCTTTCTTTTTTCT
>NW_028185084.1:898407-915579 GCF_003343005.1 Rhea americana | reverse complement strand
TCTATAGAGTTAGTGGATCTGTGTGCTTCCTAGTACGGCCCTAGTGCAGTTCACCAGCTGCCATGCCGCTCATTGCTTGGATCTTCTTTTGTTACCATCACCAGAGGTAATCTCATGGTGCCCGATCAGGATCGCAGGCAAGAGAAGGAGCAATGTGCTTCCTGAGGTTTCTTATTTGCCTGCTGCTTCATTTTGTGACTTGTCATGAGCCTGAGCCTGCCTACGTGATGAAGYGCAGTTGAAGTGGTGTTGGCTGAGCTGGAGCGAGAAGGAATYTGGGAGAAGATTTGCAGTATCTGCYGTAGGTTGAGAATGTGAACGAAGGAAAGATATTTATGATTCRATTCTCAGACACGAAATGAAGATTGTTACTGGTTCAAGATTTCTTGGTTACTACTTCCACCTAGAAAATGAGGAGATGAAATAGTCTTTGAAGGTGATCTTTGCAGAGGGCTTTGAGATTGCCAAATGCGGAGACTACGGTAAAAAGGCAAGCCTATTTGGCTTATATAAGTAGCTCTTATTTGTGGGGTTGCATCTGGCAGCTACAGCTTGGCATTAACTTCAAGTTGAATTTGCTAACTTGCACAAGCAACTGCCACCCTACGGAGGGTATGTTGTCCAGAGTTGTTAACTGTCCAGCCATTGCTGCTACTATTCATTGGAGAAACAGCACGAGATCAGAGGTGTCTGAAGCAGCAGGGTTATATGGGCTGATCCAAATACCTATAGTTGGCAGGAGAACTAACGGGCCAGTACAGAATCTATCTGTTGCTACCTTTCTGATCTTAAACATATTAAGTCTCCCATAAACGAAGGTGGAGGGGAAGTGTTTTTTCTTGATGATTTTGCACAATCACGCTCTGTTGAAAGTAACTTCTGGAACAGGAACGCTCAGTGTGTTGGCTGATGTGGCTTTCTTGTCTTGGCAGTCCACAGGCCTGACATCTCCAGATCATGTAAAGTTATAAGGTTCCTTCAAAACTATTTCCCTGATGTACAGGCAGCAGAAAGCCATGGTGCAAAAGGGCATGGAGTCATCATTTGTCACTGTTTGAAAGTGGCACTAAGATGCCACAGTAGGGGATATGGCATGTATTGAGGGTTACTTTTTGTTTTGGGTGTGTGTTGTGTTTGGGAGTGTGGGGGTTTGTTTTGGTTTTTGGAACTGATGTACGGTGCTTGATACYCTCACATCTTACCATAATCAGTTCCAGCACAAAACACTTACATTCCCTCCCTGGGTTGTTACTGCAAACCTCAGAGCCCTGCCTAGGGATTTCCAGCACAGACTGGTTCAGGGAGCGGAGCCTCAAAAGGAACAGGATTCTGTCAATACGAAGCATCTAGTCATGATGCCGTGCCGYGATGCAGTTTGGAAATTTGGATCTGTTGGAAGCCAGAGCAAGTCACTGCCATTGAGGGGGTCTTTTTGTTTGTTTTGTTTTGTTTTGTTAGCCTCCATGCTGCAAACCCAGCTCAGAGCTGTTTGGATGCTTTTCTTGAAGACTTGACACTAAACTCTGAACATGGGCAATCCCATACCTTTCTCTTCCTTATGTGGCAGGGCAGATAGGGAGAGGCGGTATCTGTTTGTTGCCCTGGTTGATCTAGATAGCCAGGGCAGGGAGAGAAGGGCAAACTTCTGGGCATAGTACTTTCAGCAAACAGCATGAGGACCTCTGACTTTTCATACAACAAGACCCTAACCAAGTTTATGGAAGCGCCCCCATGCTACATTGTTGTTTTTCTCCGGAAAGTCCCATTGCCGCTGAGTGTTTAGTGTGGTGAGTGAGCCYGGGATATGCCCTGCAGAAGAAATGTCACAGCTAATCTCAGAATCTAAGTGTTTGCATGACAAAGTTGCTCATCTGATAGAAAACCAGAGAATGGTTTGCTGGCATCCCCCTTCCCCTGCAGCTCCTTCCTCTGCTGTGTAATGAGTCTTCATTTTCATTAAAGAGCACTAGAGTCCTACTGTTTTAACCTTTGTATTTCCTGCAGATTTCCTGAGCACCGGGACTTTAATGGTGACTGCTTTCCCACTTATAGTTCAAGTGCCTGCCTTGGGTATCTTAAGAGATTAAAGGGAGAAAGGTTTCAGTGACTTGCTCTATAGCAAGGTAGGGTTTCATTAGGGAAAGCAGAGTTCATCCATGTGGGCTTCCCTGGAGTCTGATTGTAATCTGAAGTCCCTGCTGAGGTGTTAGGAGTGGCAGGAGTTAGAAAAACCATCATCCCAAAAGCCCAGTAGTGAAAAAATGACTCTAGTTTGAAGTATAGTAAGTGCAGTCAGTCTTGTGCTCTGGGAACGCTTACTGGATTCAGGTATCTGTTCAGATTTCCCAGTTTATTTCTTCAAATAGCCCTAGCTTGTTCAGGAAAATGAATCGCCATCAAAGCTATTTTTCTTTAGTCAAATAGTTTGTTGACCTTACACTGGCCACTGGCAGAGTAAGTTGCCATGCTGGATTTTTTTTTTTTTTTTTTTTTTTTTTTTTTTTTTTTTTTTTGAGTTAAGTCCTTAGAAAAGCTAATCGTTGGAGGAGGGCAGGGTCTGTTACAGTTGCTGGCTGGAGGCTTGCACAAAGTCCTGCATACTGCAGGCGTAAGACCTCTCTGCTGGGATGAATTTCACCCTTACTTCAGCTCTTTTCCATTATGAATTGCCCTTAGGATGGACTGAAATCCCTTACACATTTATTTGCCTTTTTGCTATATGAGGAAACAGTGAGTCTGTTCTCTATGATATAAATGTGGCATGAAACAAACTGGTGAAACTCTTCGCCTGGTGAGCAACTTCATTCCTTATCCAAAGAGCCTCCCTTATGGTGAGAAGTAACACTTCTTTTTACAGCAGTCAGCAGTTCACTGCTAGCTGAGCTGACTTTGAGATGCCTAATCAATAGGTAGCAGATGAATAAAGACCACAGTATCTTGTCTGAGAAGTGCAAGTTTAGTTTGATATAAAACTCCATCCTTTTTGCCTTAGTAATTGCACCTGGTATGCATGACATGGCTGTGTTTGTGACAATATTTCCTTTTTTATATTTTATTTTTTTATTTGCAGGTATCTCGGCAAAGAGGGCTGGGCCCCAGCTTCGTATCTGAAGAAGGCTAAGGATGATCTTCCATCTAGGAAAAAGAACTTAACTGGGCCAGTGGAAATCATAGGAAACATCATGGAGATCAGTAACCTGCTGAACAAGAAATCAGCCACTGACAAGGAAACTCAAGCAGAAAATGAGACCTCAGAATCCCACATCACCAAGAAGGAAATCAGTTTGCCCATCTTGTGCAACGACTCTAACGGCAATGCTATGATGACCCTAGACAAGCAGGCATCCAAACTGGCCCAGGGATCCCCAGCAATAGCAAGGATAGCACCACAAAGAGCTCAGATAAGTAAGGCAGTAAAGAAGTTTGGATTTCCACTGGTTTGCAATGTCTTTTTCTGCATTTTGTAGGTGACATTCTGTCAGCTAAGGCCCTGTGTGTCCCAGTCTTGCAGCTGCACAAGCAGATCTTTGCGCTTGTCTGTGGATCTGCAGGGACTCCAGGACACACTCATCCACTAGCAGCGATAGAGTTTGTTTGCTTTTGTACAAGGGCTGCTACTTATATATCTTAGCTGGTATGCAGTTACTTAATATTTTCTTTTTTTCCAGAGAAGTGTTCTATCTTTTGAACACTCTAAAATGTGCTCCCTCGCCTCCSCTCTGTAATGCAGATCATGTGATGGTGTGTTTGAGTCAAGGAGACCACCTATACTTTTTCTCTTACTTTTTGTTTTGCTGTTTTGGGGCAAGTTGCTATGATGTGCATTTTTACTRTGTCATCTGCAAAATGCAGATTTTTAACTCTAGTCTGTGCAAGGGATGGCAAGGTACTATGGCTGAAGAGACTGAGTGTTATTAAATCAGTGGACTATTTTTACTGCTGGGGGGAAACTCGACTCTAAGCCAATTCCTTGCTGGCCATTCTCCAGCAGAGCTGGTCAGTTCCAGCAGAAAATATAATCTACTATTTTCTGGCAGTGATTTTCTCTTAAACTTCCTAGCTTTACTGAGATGAATAGCAAATTTATCTTGGTATCTCTAACATTCCCTCATATTTTCCTATATTATTTCAGAGAAATGCCTCAAATATTGCAAATAGTGACTTCTAATACTCTCAAGCTGCATAACACAGTAGGGAGCTCTTGAAGAATGTGTTTAGCAGTACTTTTAAAGTTAAACTCTCTCCTCCTCCTTTCTTGCTCAGGTTCTCCAAATTTAAGAACAAGGCCTCCCCCGCGAAGAGAATCCAGTCTGGTTTGTATTGATTTATGSTATATAGAGGCAGTGGGATAGGTGTGCTGATGTGTGTTTAAGAGACTTCCTATAGCTGCACAAGCGAGTGTCCGAGAGGTGCTTTATTTGCATGGCTGTTCATTTTATTATTTAAGTATTGAACAGACTTCTGAACATCCTGATGTTAATTGAGGGATTTTTGTTTTTTAAAATGTTGCCCCAATTGTGTGCTGTGCAGGAGCATTAAAGCCCCCTTGGATGACTCAAAAGGGTTAAAGTTCTTCTGGAAGATTTTTGGCCAARGCAGTGGCTAACTGCCGTCTTACAGTGGCAGAGCACGTCTTTAGCAACTAGGAATGTCTCGCCTCCTTCCATCACTCCCATCTTTGAGGTGGCTGCATCTCACTGTTGTATGTATTTACAGTGACTTGGGATCTTACGGGAGGATGCTTACTACAGAAATGAGAGCTCCTGTGGTTGTTTTAAAGCTGGAATTCTGGAAGTTTGGACCGCCTTTTAAGACTAGGGCTGTCATCTTCATATGGGGGCTACTCAGTAATCCAGCTGCAAAAAAGTCAAAAGTCATGCTAAAAACTTGTTTATGGCCAGGCCATAATACTCGACTTTGCACGCTTTATGAACAGCATGTGATTTGTAGTTCTTCTGTGTCATCTGAGACATCTCTTAATAACCTGGACGAATAGCATGCTAACATTTTCTTCCTATTTCACTTTGCATTATTTTCAATTAGACTTTGTTTTGACAAGGCTACTAAACTTAATTCCATGCAAAAATAACAGTGATAATACATGTGAAACCCTGAACATGTCTACTGTTTCCAATTATCTTCACTTAACCCAAACCATCCTATTATCTGAAGGCATTTTATTATACTGCATCTTTTACTATATTTCAGCATTTATAGTGCTGAAACAKCTAATTAAAACATTGTTAGATATGGTTCCTAAGGTGCAGTGATGTGTTCTCTGCAAAGTGCCACATGCTGTGCGTGATGAAACACAGCTTGTTAGCTGCAATGAGGATCTCAAACCAGAGAGCATGTGAATAAAGCGCGGTGAATCCTTTTCTTTCCTCTTATTGATAGCTTTAGGATCATCTTGTGTCTCTTGCTGTCCTGTGTCCATATGTTGCAGGTCTGCCCTGTATTCTTGAGATCCTGACATGCTACCCTTACGCTAGCACTGAGTGGAACTCAAGCTGTGAAGTTTCACCATCCTCTAGTCATTCTGTAGACAAGCAGTGTGATGATCTGAAAAGCTTTGGATATTGAAATTCTTGAAGAGACTCTCATGCCAATTACCACTTTACAAATATTTTTAAAAAATTCTAAAATGCATAAATGTAAAGGCACCTAGCTTTTAGAGCAGTCTGGTATGCTGCCAGAATGGTTTTAAGTAGCAATGTCTTGTTTCTCATRGAGCCTCTATGCAATTCAAATGCAGGCTGTGCTGGCATTCAGGTGTTGGGGCTGAGCAGAGGTTCTGGTTCACCCTCAAGTCCTTCCCCTACCACTCTGGCTTTAGCTGAAAAGTGCTACAGGGTTCTGAGATCTCTGTTTTTGCTACAGAAGATTCCCRTTATGTCATATCATTACAGAATTCAGGCTATTTAAAGTTCAGGAGCAGATGAAGAGCAATAAYACATTAGCATTATATCTGTTAAAATATTATACTTGTAATATTTTACCTGGGAATGGGCAGAATCTTACACGYGCCTAGTGCAATGCAATTTTCTATAGTTGTAACAAGCCAACCAAAACTGAATCTTTCTGTACAAAATATCGGACTAAATGGACTATTGTTTCTGTGRCTGGAATGGCAGGGCACGCTTTATGGCCTATCAGTAAAAGTTTTACTGTTCAGGTAAAGATTATCACAGTTTTAATAGCTAGTGAAGGAGTCATGAACAGAGTATAGTTTGAAAGGCCTTCTCTCTTGTGGCCCATTTCTGTCAGCTTCTACTCCAGAGAATCAAGAAGTTATCATTAGGAAGTAGCATGGAAAGGAGGAAGAGTTTTATTGAACAGCACATCTAAGAAGGCAAATATTTTTTTTTAAACTGATGCTACTCAGCTCGCTGTTTCTTTTTGGTTTAATTGAACAAAACTACTTCTTTTGCTCTAGGGTTTTCAGTTGCCCAAACCACCAGAGCCGCCCTCTGTGGAAGTAGAGTACTACACTATTGCAGAGTTCCAGTCTTGTATCTCTGATGGGATAAGCTTTCGTGGAGGACAAAAGGCAGAGGTGAGCCATGCCAGTGCAGCTGGGAAAATAATAATGCTCAGCTGTTGCGGAAGACTGAGTGAAAAGCAATTGGTTAAGATTTTGCCTAACATGTTCCTTGTCATCTCATAGGTTATAGAAAAGAATTCTGGTGGCTGGTGGTATGTGCAGATTGGAGAGAAGGAAGGATGGGCTCCAGCATCTTACATTGACAAGAGGAAGAAGCCGAATTTAAACAGAAGAACTAGTACTTTAACCCGTCCAAAGGTTCCTCCCCCAGCACCTCCCAGTAAACCAAAAGACACCGAAGAAGGAACAACTCCTGGGACTGTTTCTTCAGGGGAAGCCCAGGACTCTCCCCACAAGCTCAAATATGAAGAACCTGAGTATGATGTGCCTGCCTTTGGCTTTGACTCAGAGTGTGAAGTGAATGAAAGCCATCGTGAAGAGAGCACTCCTGAAAAACGATTGTTTCAGCCACTCAAGCCTTCTTCTGTGTCATCACTTCAGAAAACAAAGTTCAAAGTAGGAGAGTCTTCAGAGGATGTTGCCCATGAAGAAGAGACCATCTATGAGAATGAGGGATTCAGGCGTTATGCGGAAGATGCTTTATCCAACAAGGAATCTAGTGGAGACTCTGACTCTCAGAAAAGCTCTTCTCTCTCCTTGATCCAAAGGAACTCTCCATGTTCCAGCTCTCCTAAAACATCACTTGTGAAGTCCAAGACTGACAGAAGCATCCTGCCTGATCTTGGAAAATGTCACTACTCTAGGAGTGAGGAGACAAAACCAAGGTCAGCTTCAGATGTTGGCTTACGTAGCATGCCAAGAACAGGTGTGAAGAAGGAGCCTGGGCAGAGCCCTTCCATTAGAGCAAAGCCAATTGTTAGGCCCAAACCCTTCCTGAACAAGGCAGAGTCTCAGAGCCAGGAAAAAATGGATATCAGCACTTTAAGACGTCAGCTGAGGCCAACTGGGCAACTCAGAGGTGGACTTAAAGGTTCAAGAAGTGAAGAGTCTGAGAGCCCCCCACACACAGCTTCTGAGAACCAGGAAGATCCTGTTAGAAGGAGCTCAGCTGATCTCATTACAGCTCCTTCTCGTGGTGTTTTTTGCTCCAGCCATCAGGCCAAAACTGAGCAAGAAAATGATTCCAGATGTTTATATGTGACCACTGACTCATACCAAAAGRTACAGGATTCTGAAATTTGCTTCCCGGCAGGAGTAGAAGTAGAAGTGCTGGAAAAGCAAGCCAGTGGGTGGTGGTACCTGAAATATGGAGATATGGAAGGCTGGGCTCCTTCGCATTATTTGACTCTTGCTGATAACCAGCAAGAAACCACAGCAGCAGAGACAGATGCCTCACTTGCCAAGAACAGGAAAAATGAAAACAAGTCAAACAGTTTAGAGAAGATAGAGAAGAGAGTACAGGCTTTGAACACTATCAACCAAAGCAAACGTGCAACACCGCCCATCCCAAGCAAACCTCCTGGTGGTTTTTCAAAAACATCAGGGCCAGTCAAAATGAGGAATGGTGTGAGGCAGCTTGCTGTCCGGCCACAGTCAGTGTTTGTGTCTCCACCGCCAAAGGAAAACAACCTGTCATGCTCCTTGCGCAGAAACGAGTCTTTAACATCCACAGATCATCTTAGGACCGTCCGTCGGAATTCCTCCTTCAGTAACGCACGATCGCAGCCGGGCGACACCAAGGGAAAGCAGGCTGAGAGGTCGGGCACAGAGGGCTCAGAGACAACCTCCAACCTCCCCACCCAGAGGAATGGGATCCCCGTGTCCACTGTCAGGCCAAAACCCATTGAAAAATCCCAGTTCATCCACAACAATCTCAAGGACATCTATGTTTCCATTGCAGACTATGAAGGGGATGAAGAGACTGCAGGGTTTCAGGAAGGTGTCTGCATGGAGGTCCTGGAAAGGAACCCAAATGGCTGGTGGTACTGCCAGATCATGAATGGTGTGAAACCATTCAAAGGCTGGGTGCCCTCAAATTATTTGGAGAAAAAGAACTAATGTTGCAATGTCTCTAATTCCCTAATTTATACTGTTTCTGCTGTGTACATGTGGAAAAAACAATTGCTACACGAAAAGACGTTGTCCTGTGCCCGAGTCTGTACAAAGGGACAAAGGAGTCTGTCTATGCTGCAGACATATCTGCCATGTTCTGGAGAGGTTTGTGGGGTTAAGGTGTCATAAGCAACTATGAGGAAGATACAGCATAGTCAAATGCCTTTTTGTGAAGTTGTTAATAATCTTGTATGTGTAACAGGGTATGACATCCCATCTTTGCCGTTATTGATAGGAAACCAAATGCGTGCCTTTTGTGAGAGAAATACAGATGCATCTGCTTGAGGAGTTTAGTGCCGAAGTCTGGTGTTTTACAGTTTTGGCTCCCTTTCTCCTCATTCTTGTCCATACATGGAATATCCAAGAGTTTTGGATGTGTTTCCACAACTTACTAACAGTGAGAAGCAAATGGAAATTGCATTCTGAAACACAGAGGGACTTGAACCCTTTGGAGAAGCTTACTTCTTTCCTCTTCTCAGCAGTTGGTTGGTCCAGAGTTGGAGCCTTTTCATCGTGGAGAGATTTGGCTTCTGACTTCAGCTGTGTTTTGTTGTTACTGCTAACTCCCCAGAAATGGCAATCAGGTGGTATTGGTTGGGGGCTCTTTTTTGTTTCCTTTTGTTCTCTGTCTAGTTCTTTGAGTTGGGTTTTCAGGTGTTCTAGGGCAGTGATGCCTACTGGTGCTTATACAAAACAAACCCCCACAAACCCTATGCTTAAGCACATTGATTACTTTGTAGGCTCCATATTTAGTTCTGTGCCTGACTCCTTCCAGGAGATCTCTGATTCTCTTCCCAGAATTTGGTTTCTCAAAGTGATCATAATATGAAAATGTACAAAACTCCCTTAAGGCACTGAAGACGAGAAAGCTGTCGAAGGTGTCAACTCTTTTTGTGATCTCTCTGAGTCCAAGCATACTGACTGCTGGCAAGGCCCACAAAAGTATTAGTTAGAAATAGCTGTAACCTTCTGCAACATCAGTGTTTACAAAGAGGGAGGAAAAAAAGCCATCAAACTCGGTCTGCACATCCTAATTTGTATATTTTGGGGGATTTTTTTATGTTTTGTTTTTGTCTTTTTTTTTTGTGCATTCTGAGTTTACTTTAATTTTTTTTGTCTTGGTTTACCAGAAAAGACTTAATACTGAAGTAGGAGCCAAATGTGTGTTTCCATTCCCACTTGAATCCAGAAGAGTACATTTGTACTGGAACGTGTGTTGGGGCTTTTCAGGCTCAGAGATCTTAATATCAAAGCAGTTAGGTCTAAAATGCATGTAATCAGGAAGCTGCCTCTTCTAATTCCTCTTCCGTTTGCCTTYCTTAACTCGTGCTTTGAAACGTGGCGCCCAGGAGGTAGAGTGGTGGGAAATGGAAGAGGCATCCATTGGAAAAGGCTTGCAATTTGGTGTTATTCCTGAGGTAGCCAACTCTTGTACTGTAAATATCGGCTAAATCCCTACTGTACTTGACAAAGTCATGCTTTTTTTTTTTTTTAATGGCCTTATTAAGTGATTAAGATTGATGTTTGGTTCCTCTAAATAATAGGCAGCATTGTGTATCTATTTTAAGGGGGAAGGGGCAGACTATTTCACTACTGGCTTACACAAAACGATACGTGCCCTTTCTTCCACCAGACCTTCATACCAATTTGACTTGGGAGGTAAAGGTTATAAAGTCTTTAAGTAGCTGGGATTAAGGGATTGAGTAAAATAGCACAACAATATCATGTGTTACCAGGGATGTTTCTCTGCCAAAAAAAAATTATACAATTTATACGTTGTTCTTGTCTTTTTTTTTTTTAATTTTTTGGTGTGGTTTGGTSTTCTTTTTTTATTAATTGCTTTGCTAACATTGAGAGAGAGTCGCCTACAGCAAAGCTGGCTGATGTCCTCTTGTTAGCTTCGAACGCAGGTGGCACGAGTGGCCACGGGCAGTGCCGCGGTCCCGGCAGCCCCCCGAGCGGAGAGGGAGGGCGTCCGGTTGGGATCCGCTTAAACCGGGGTGGCCGGAGAAGGAGGTGTCCCCGCACGTCGGCCCCTACCCCGACGCGCGGAGCCCGCCTTGGACCTCAYGTCTTGCTCCGTGATGTATATGGATGTATCCAGTTAGCTACATCTCTCTGGATCTCTTTCTGAGGCGCTGCGGCCCCGTCTCTCGTGCTTCTCCCCGTTTTTAGTTGTACTAATATGGCAGCAGCCACTAAAGGCTGCTGGAGCTGTTGTGAGATTGTAATAGAAGTATTATATTCTTCTGCTGGACAGTATTAAATAGAGCAATACATAGAGTTATCTGCTAGATTGCAGTACTAATAGTAGTGACTTAGCGACTCGTATTAATGTTGTTATGATTTATTTTTAACAATAATGATGCGGAAGTGGTTCATTATTTTGAATTAATGCACTTTAACAGGAAAAGTAACCAAAATGGAAGCCAATGCAGAGAACTAAGTGCATTATTTAAAGGTGCAGTATATAATTATCACTTTCTTGAAGCACATATTTATTGAGAATTAACTTATTATTTAACATACACTCAAGTTTTGGTTAGAAACGTTCCCACGAGGCCGCCTCTGTGGCAGGAAGGCAAAAGCACAGCTCTCAAACCCGCTTCGAGCGRCCACGGCCGGGGCTCCTGCCCCGGGGCCGGGAGAGCAGCCCGCGGCCCCCGGCCGAAGCGCCCTTCGCTCCCGGGGGCCCGCGGCCCCTCTGGGCTCGGGCTCGCCGGGCCCCTCCGAGTCCGCTAACGGAGAGGGTCTGCCCAGAAAGCGCGGGCAGGGGGAAGGCCCCCGTTTCGGCRGGGCTGCCGCGTGCGGCCGAGGGGCTCGTCCCGCTGGCGGGAGGGACGGGCACTGGCCCACTGCCCAGGGCGCCCCAGCAACGATTTGGTCCAGCTCTAGTGTTTAAAAGGGCACTTTTTTTTTAAGTAAAGACCAAAAAAGAAAAAAAAAATTGTTCCCTTCCCCTCTTACGTTTTTCCATGATCTCTCAGTGATTTTATTTCAACTGTGGGATCAGGAAAATCTATCTACATGTATTTTTTTTTTCTTTAATCCTCCCCCCTCAGCGAGCAGCCAGCGTGTAGCGAGCTCCGCTGGCAGCCCGAGTGGCGAGCCGTGTTCCCCGCCGGCTGCGAAACCCCGTGAGCGGCCTTAAACCTCGCCGGAAAAGCCGGCTGCGGGGTGCACGACCTGGGCGGGTGACTCGGAGGACGGCGGAGCGCTGAAAGGCTTGTGGAGCTTTTCTAGACCGCTGTCGCCTTAAGCTTTATATACTAAATTTGTCAGAACTGACACTGGATCGAGAGCAATATTTATAAGTAACGTACACCTCAGTGAACACTCAATGCAGAAATCAATAGTACTGTTTAAATTTAATTTAATTTTATTTTTCCCCCCCCACACACACACATGCTCTCCCGGTCTGATTTAGTCTTGAACCAGACGTAAGAGGAAGAGCCCTGCGGGGCGTCGGAAAAGCCATGTGAGGCGGGAGGGAGCCCTCCTCCGGGAGGCCGAGGAGGCTGCTGGCGCCGCGCGCTCGCCGGCTGCCCGTGCTTTCCCCAAAAGAGTCTCGAATCCAGGCCAGCAGGAACCCCCCACATCCGATTCCGTGAGACCAAATTTGAGAATGTGAAAATTGTGTTTTGCTGTATACTGCAACTTTAAYGATAATGAGCACTTCTGAGTTCGTTATTGAGGTTTATATAATGCCTGAAAAGTTTAATTGCTATTTTTTTCCCTTGTCTCCCCTTTCAGAACGCTCTCTCGTAGCAGCAGCAGTAAAACATTTTTGTTAGCTGCCCTTCCCCGGCGGAGGAAATTCCTATTAATTAATTTTCTTAGCCCGTCTGCCTTGCAATAGGTGGGTGCAGTCATGTGTGCTGGACTTTTGCAAGCCAAACTCCTCAAGATAAGATAGGATGGGCACATACCAGGATATCTAGCTGATGTGTTGACAAGAAGCTTTTAAATCGCTATGTGCCATCATAGCAAATGCACAGAAAGGAAGGATTGAAATTGGCTCATGGTTAAGCTCCTATAAATTGAATTTCACATCTGCACTTGGCATAGCTTTGAAGAAACAAAATCTTGGCCCTTGTGGATATGCACCCCAAAGACTCCTTCTGTTACGATGCTATAAAGTATTGACGAAGGCATTATATAATTGTTTTCATCACTTTCAGATCTTAATGAATCGTATTTTATTGTAATATATATTCATTGCTTTCCTCAGTTAAAAAGAAAGTTACTGCTTTTATCTTATATGAAAAACAAGGGAATTTGATAAAGCATTCATTATTTTCATATTACTAGTATTAACAGACTAGAACTAGTACTATTTAATTTTAGATCTTCATAGGTAGCTTGTTAATAACTCCTATTTTCCTGTGTTGTATCCTACTAATTTTTTTCTGTTTTTTTCTTCCCAAATACTCTGCATTCTTGAGGGAAAAAAAGAAATCCAATGAGTGGATAAGTGCAATATTCCTAGAATAAACAGGCCCCTCATCCAGGACTTGGAGTGGAACGTGCAGTGTGAACTGTTTGCAATTTTCTATTCGTGCACTCTTAGGGGAAAGGGAAATGCAGGGGAGAGGGGCAGCTGGAGGAGAACAGGGCCCTTAGCTAGATTGGGACTGCTAGCTGGGATGGTTTGGGGTGAAACAGCTACTTTTCACAAGATAGCACCACCTATGAGTAAAAGTGTAAAGATTATGCAGCATGTTGCCAGGGTTGTGTACAGAATGTGCATTAATCTCCTTGTCAGTAGAGGCCTTCTGAGCTACGCTTTAAATACTCCTGTCATCCATGCATGATACTGTCTTCTAGTTTGTCTCTGTTGGTTATGTCCTTTGTTTTTTTTTTCCCCCATCTAAAGCTACCATCAGTTCTGAAGTGTACCGCTTCTGGTGCAGCCCCAAGTCCTGATGCTCTAGTGTTACTTGTATTTATTGCAGGAGCTATGGGCGTTATTTTTACAGTTCCTTGTTTTTTTCTTTCCTTGTTGTTAAGGGGAAAAAAGCCCCCATCTGGGTTATTTCTCACCTGCAGAATTTTGCAGCTGATTTGGGTTTTGCTGTCATATTTTTTGGGCTTGTAAAGGCTGATCTCTCAGGTCTAAAAATAAAATTGGGCAGAAACTCTGCTATTCAAAAGGAAAATTTTGTCTTAAATTCTATTTTAAGTGGAAGGAGAACTTTCATCTGTCTAAAGTAATGCTGACTTCTAGGTAGCAGCAAAAGCTACCTTTGCAAAACTGGACTATTTGTATAAATTCAAAAGAAATGTGAAAGCCAGAGCATTTGATACTCTGTGCTCCTAGGAGTACCTTTCCTCTTGCCCTGGTCCATGTCCCTGGAACAGAGGTGTACCTCAGCTTTCTACTCCTTAGCTGTTGTCCTGCTGTTCTTAAATTTGTGTTAGAACATCTTAATATTGTTAAGAGACCTCTACATTAAAATAGAAAAACTGAATTCTGCAGATGTTTTCCAAAATCACATAGCTGTTGTTATTTCAGTGCATCTAGTAGCTTTACAAACGAATCTGGTTTGGAGGAGCTGACCTCATCCTCCTTTCACACGTTCCCATCTAAACTGGTGAGCAGCCTGCTGGCAGCTGCRGAGTTGCACTGAGAGAACCTGCAGTGGGGTGGGAACGTGGCCGCCTGAGCTGCYGCCGCTCACATGCCGTGATCCACTTCCCTGCAGGCCACGCAGCTTGTTGAAACCCATGGGAGCTCTGCTGCCACGTGCTCAGTCTCCAGCGGTTCCAGGTGCCGTTCCCTTTCACCCGTGTAGCATAGTACTGTGTGTAGTTCAGTGTTTGATAGGTACCAGTATGATGGTCTGAGAGCAAATGTTTAAGTGTTTTTTGTTTGCTTGCTTTTTTTTTTTCCCCCTCCCCCTCCCTCTTGCTTTCAGCTACTCGGCCGAAGCAGAGCCCACCAAGGCAGCGATGCATGGAGAACCTGCCTGCACACTTGAACTGTTTCGTGGCCTTGCCTGGCTGTGCCCAGTGCTCGTGCTTCTCTCTCGCTCCCTCTCCGCCACTTGGCGGTTGCTTCTGCTCCGTGTTTTTGTAATTCTCAAAGTACTGTACATAGGGCCGGATCCGGAGCCTCCTGCAGTTTGCCTTGGGGTTGGGACCTGGGTTACGAGTGCTGCTTCTCCTCCTCAGTCTTAACCCTGACCTGGAGCAGAGCGCAGGTTTCCGTGAGAAGTCGTCCGTGACTCTCCTAGGAGAGACGTTGTCCCTGCAGGATGTCAGTGTTGCAGCGGTCCCGAGTCTCTCCTGGCCAGTGTCCCAGCATCCAGGCCAGGCGCCGTGGGTCTTCCCAGTGAAACCAAGCCGCAGCTTTCCTCCCAGTGCAGCACAGCAACCTCACCGATGCAGGCAGAACAAATCACTTTCTCCCGTTTTATAATGTCAGGGCTGGGCTGGTCCCATTCACAATGTTTTTCGTTTGTTCTTGCATTGAGGTAGTGTCAATTCTAGTTGGAGAGTGCAATTTTTTGTTTTGTTTTTTAATAAATAAATTTGGTTTAAAGCTTCACACTGGCGTTTTACAGACCTGTTATTGTCAGCATAAGCCACTACTGTCCTGAGTTGAGACTCCTGTTTGTTACTGAATCAAAAGAATGGGAATTATGTTAACAATTTGGTAAGAAATAAGAGGTAACAATACTGGCATGGGAGGGATAGATAAAATATGAGAAAAAGATGTTTCTTATAAGGCCATAAATTATTGGGTCTAACACTGCAGGTGTTTTCTCTGTATAGATGGTTTTGATACGTCACTGCTCTGTGTTAGCATTTTTCATTACTGAGAAATACTGAGTTTTGTGCTCCGTAACGTGCTGCGATGTGTGTCCTGAAGCCAGTGATCCAAAGTACGACAACTGTGTGTTATATGTTGGTATAATTGAGGCATTTAGTGTGTCTGAGAGTTTTCATACCCTGGGGTTCAGCTAACAGTCAGAGCTGGCAAGGAAATCTATTCCAGATCTGCCTGTGTTGGCCCTCTGCGAAAATAACCATGTGTTAGTGACATTATGGGGAAAATGTTTTGTCTTAGGTTATAGTGATCTTTCCCTGATATTAAGGATTACTTGGTTACAAAAGTACTTTTCTTTCTTGGTCCTTGCTTGGTGAAGAGAAGCAGAAGGGAGGAGAATCGCTTGGCCCTGTAGGAGTGATGTGTTTTTTCTAACTTAATTTAACTTTTAAATATTTAATATTTTGAGCTTCGGATCTATGTTACTGACTCTGTATTTGACTGATGTGTGAAATTTAAGTAAAGTGATGGGCCTTTGCTGTGCAAACAGTTCTGTTCTTGTTTAAGAGCTTGTTCTTGAGCTGCTTTTGGGTCACCAGGGAAGTAGTAAAAGGGGGGAGGAAAAAAAAATCCCTTCATTACCCTTGTGTTTTATTTTTTGGGAGGCATCAAATTCTGTTCTGGATCTGGATCCCTTTGAGCATTCAGGTTCGATTGGTTCCTGTTCCATAGAAGCAGGACTAGAAGAGAATGTTGCAATCCTTGGAGCTTGCCCTGCGACAATCAGTAAACTGGAGCGAATAAAAAGGGAATTAAAACCAAACCTTTTAAAAATGAAATATTTTAGTAATAGCTGGCTTAACTATTTCCTGTCTTGTTTTTCCAAGAGAGAAAAAAGTTATAATTGTTTCCAGTCTGTAGGAGAAATTTTTTTTCTTTGCATGTGCTGAATAGGCTTGCTGAAAAGTCTTGCTCATTACTCATGGTGAGTTCAAACCTGGAGTACTGCAAAAGCTGAGTGCCCGTGCCATTACGAGGGCTGTTTTGTACCAAGGGCCCAAACTGAGTACTGCAGGGTCAATAGTGTACAGCGAGGTGCGTTTCTGCGGTCTGGTTAACTTCAAGTTGTGTCAGGGCCGTCCCTTTATTGCAGATTTAATTGCAGACAGCAGTGTTCATTGCTCTGGTTGCAATGTTTGGGGAGAGCCAAACAGATGAGCCTTCTAATGTGAAGGCCTGATATCAAATTTCCTGTCAAGAGAAGTCTTGCTAGCGGTTTGATAGATTGCTGCTTAAGCTGGAGTTCAGGTTTGGATAACGAATGGTGGGCACTGAAAGCAACTTGGATGGGCATGGACATTTGGAGCAGTTTCCAGAACAGTTGGCTAGCCCAAATTCTCTTGGAAATAGTGGGCAGTCAGGCGTGAGGAGCCTAAATCTCTTGCTGAATTAAGGCTGAAATCTGTTGTAGCAGTTGCGCTCCCTGCAGTTAGGAGAGCGCTTGTTTTCTTGTACCTGGAGCAGAATCCGCTATTRGTTTTTACAGTCCCAAGTGTGTATTTAACAGAAGATAGATCTAGGCCTGGTCTAAATGAGGCTTTACCRTGGGTTTCCTTGGATCATAGGTGTTCTTAATGTGACCTTGTGTGTCTGATGCTATTGTGATTTCTGTGTTGGTGTAGTAGTTCGTTTGCGAGCAGATAGGTGGTGGGAATGTACCTGGTGGGGAGCTTGGGAGAGTACGTTGGTGACCAGAGATAGAGAAACGTGTGGCTGGTCTTAG
>NW_028185084.1:853284-898314 GCF_003343005.1 Rhea americana | reverse complement strand
GGTCTAGAAGTTGATGCAGTTTCTGTTGCAGCATATTTAGAGACGGAAGAATTGAGGGTTTTTTCCTTTTTAAGAGAGTTTATAGGCGGGAGTCCATTCAGTGTGTTTTGGGATGTGAGTTAAAGCTATGAGGATACTTTCTGATCACTAGCAAGACAGGAGGAAAATGAGTTTAGGGAAACTTTTCTTTTTGGTAACAGCTTTGGACCGTACTTGCTTGTAGCCTCTGATCCAGGTCCATTGAAAGCAGTGGAGTGACTATTCGTTGTGCAGCCTTTAACCGAGTACTGATTCTCTCAGGGCTGGTGGGTGTTTTGCAACTTGCTGGAAGCAACATGACTCCTTAATGTACCTACAACAAATGTGGAGCTAGACATGGAAATAGTGTCTGCAGGGTCATAGTTTCTCCAGTTTTTGTTCAATGAACTGGAGATGGTGACCAGTTGAATAAAATTGTTTGTACAGTGAACAGCTTCTGCAAGGCTCCAAATGTATTTTGGCATTTAGTATGTTTTTCTAGAAAATCACATCAGAAACATAATAGAAAATATTGTCCTTCTCAGCCTCCCAATCTAAATTAGAATCCAGAGAAATGACACTTCTGCACATACAGTATTATTTATTGCTGGTGGCAGGAGTTACCATTAATAGACTAGGTGAGATGCTCTGGTCTGTTTGAACTGGCAAAAAACTGAAGACAGAMATTTTTAGGACCAATCCCCAAGTCTGCTATGCAAGAATGGCAGATTTGATGCAGATTAGAGTTCTAGTTAGCAGAGTTAGTAAGCAAGTTCTTTATGGGCCAACACAAGCACATCCTCAGTGGGGAAAAAATAACTTCCCTTTTTAGAATCATGGAGTAATAAGGTTGGAAGGGACCTCTGGAGATCGTCTAGTATAACCCTCAGCATAGCCCATACAGGGATTGAACCCATGACCTTGGCATTAGCAGCACTGCGCTCTAACCAACTGAACTAAACCTGCCTTTATTTTGCCAAGTAACACTCCAAAAATGCCCCATGTACTTTGGCACAAGTTATTCTGGGGACCTCTGTAATTATATACCTAATATATATGGTGCTGTGTACCTGATTCTGCAGCTGGGGCAATTGAAGTAGCTCTCAGTCTTGCTGTGGATAAGACATCTAATAGAGCTGATTTGATCTTGGAGGTGAACAGCATTTAGTAGTTGTTAAATAGAGTTATTCAACAACTTTTGGAGGAAAAGAAAGACTGCCTCAGGTTGAGGTCCTGGATGTTTTTAGGGAAGGGAGTTGCCATAAATGTAAAATATCACCAGGAACTTTATGGGTTTAAATCTTTTTCCTAGGATTGTTGTAGATGCTTGTGACTGCGTCCTGGCCCGTACTAGTGGGTATTGACATCTTTCTGCAAAAATGCATAGCCGTATGTTTCTGTGATGTGCATGTGTATTGAAAAAGGTTAGCATAATWAGAGTCTGGGATAAGTTATGCTTGATAAAAGGGCTTCTGATTTGCATGTTTCAGATGCACTGAAATATCTGGGATGAATCTTGTGTTCAGGTAACCTTAGCTCCTTTCCAGGCATCTACCATTGCACACCGTGACAACATGCAGATGCACCAGCCTGAGTTTTTGGACCATGGCGGATGCTAGTGGAAAAGGCAGTTTGGGGCACACGCTGCCACTCTGCCCTTCCTGTGCTTCAACTATGCCAAATTTCAGAACTCTGCCATGGCAAAGCAGAATCAAGCCCTTGGCATAATGCGTCTGCACTGTCCTACAGGGCCATGCACTGCTGTGCCAGGCACTTGGAGCCGTTTGCTGGCCATGCACGTGGCTCCAGGGTGATGCAACTCGCCTCTCCAGGTGCCCAGGATCAGCAGAGGGAGCGAGCGATGGCCAGTTTGAAGGCAGTTTTCTCAGAGTTATTACAAGTTCTTTGCAATGTGAAACTCTTAAGTTTTTTTAAAGACTCAGGCAGAAAGGACTTGCTAAATAGACTGTACCTGTCATCTCCCAGTTCATTGATCACTTGGACCAAAGGTGGTGCTAAATCTGATCTTTGTAATATTTATGTTTTGTTGGATTTTTTTTGAAGTGTTTTATCAAACAGATGCAGCGTCGTTACATGAGAAATGGTCCTGGCTTAGGACTTGGCAACATACACTGGACCTTCAGGGTTCGGGATTGTTGCTTATTAACATTGGAGCAGGTTTGCAGTGTTCTGGGGGGAGGTGGGAAAAGGGTACTCTATCTTCAAATGCTTGCAGACTGTAAGAATTGACTTGTGATTTTTTTTTTTTTTGTATTTTGTTTACATTGCCTCTTATGCCCTAAGGAAAAATAAATTTTTGACCTTTTTAATTGTGATCCAGTTGGTTTATTTTTATTATTATTATTATTATTATTATTTTTACTTTTTCAGTACTGTTTTAATCCCACTTGTGTTCATAAAAACCGCTGAGTTCAGCTTTCCCAGAAGCACTTATCTATGTGTACATGAAATGGCAAATTCCAGCTCAGGCTTAATTGGAGAAAGGAGCTTCTCTCTTTCCCTGCCCTAAATTCTTACTTTATACTRTATTTTTATCTACTTTCTAATCCACAAAGTTTCTGCTCTCAAATATGAAGTTCTCTTCTGTATTGAGCAAGAGCTTAAGGTTTAAAAATATGCTAGAAGCTTTTTAGAGAGCAATGTAGCATCAGATCCAAAATAAAAAGGGAAATGTCCTTTTGCATCAGTGGCCCTTTGGTTCTGTGTTACAAGGCCTGTTGTGCAAGCTGGGATGAGCCCTTAACACTTGCTAGCAGGCTGTGCTAGCGCATGGGGTGTTAAGGTCTGATCCTGCAAGAGGCAAAGGTGCTGGGCTCTGCCAGCTCCTTCTYGCTGCTTTGAGGGCTGGAAGCCCCAGGTAAGAAACATTTATTTATTGGACTATGTGGAGGAGTAGTTGGACATGTAAAACTAAAGAGCTTCCAATGGTTCCTCATGGCTGTAGATGCAGGGGGCAGCGGCGTGGGTGGTGATTTGGGAGTGAGGTTGTTGTCCAGCACTTCAATCTAGCACATCAGCTATGGGAGCCGTCCATGAAGTGTTGGCTGATTTCCTGCTTCCCTGTTGTTTACTAATAGTTTGTAAATCTGTAGGAGAAAAAGGGTCATTCCTCGTGATTTGTTTTCACCCCTTCTGAGGCAGAACTGGAGGTGGGTTAGCCCTCCACAGCTCTAGGTTGCTGCAGTAGAGAATGATGTTGCATGAAGGCATCCCTCACAAGCCATGTAGGTAACTTGTGCATGAGGAATTCTGTTTGGTGCCACAGCCTTTGGGGGTGGGGGGAAGATGATGAAAATTAGACCCTAAGTAGCACATAGTCCCGTGTGTWTTAAGGCACAGACTCGGTGAAGACTGTGCTTGGGAAACATACTTTTTCTTCACACGGTTGTTGCCAGCCAATTTAGGGCTGAACTGCTTTTTCTGGAGCTGTACCACCAGAATATAGTAACACAATCCATTCACTGTTAATCCCCCATTTTTCTGAGATYCACCACCGGACTAAATTTCTCTGGTCCCACTTGTGTTAAAATGCATATTTGTGAAAAGGAGTAAAATCAGCTCTTAAGAGAGGGAAAAGATCCCGTTAGAGGATGTATGTGCCATTCCAGGTGTGGATCAGCAGGTGGCGATGCCGGAGCACCTTTACTGTGTCTGGACCAATTTCGGGAGCATCCCTTCTTCCTCCTGCTCCTCCTCTTCCTCCCCCTCCCGAGGAGGCTGGTAGCCTCCGGCCCTGCAGGCAGGCGGTGTTGCAGCTAGATGCAGACCTGAGCTCTATTGGGGAAACCCTGGGAAGTACCTTAAAAGCGGGGAGAGGTCTGTAGGTCCTTTGCTGTGGCAGGACTCCTTGTTGCTGGGGAAGGTTTCATCTTGGCAGGGGAACATGCAGCAAAAATAGCCTATGTATGATGGTGAAATTGCAGACCTGGTTTGGTATTTGGGGAGCTAAGGATGGTGGCCTGGGGAGAGGGCTTAGGGCAGAATGACTCCAGCAAACATGGTCAAACTGATGCAAGGCTTGCTTGAGACATTGCACAAGGCAGTGCAGGGAGAGGAAAAAACAAGCCCAGGCTATATTTGGGGGCAGTGGGCACACTTGTCCTGTTCCCTTTCTCTCATCCTAGGAGATAAAGTTTAACCAACTTAGCATTTTGCTTGACCTAATAACACCATGGCACTCGGGCTCAGCATGTCTCCAGGATGTCTGGCAGTTGGACAGTGCTTTTTGGTTTCTAAAGGCCATCTAGCACTGTGCAGCTCTCCTGCTTGTTCTGGATGAGATGAGGAGGCTTCCTGCACCCAAGAGTGCTCCAGCCAGGCAGTTGTGCTGCTAGCAGAAGGTTATCCAAACCCACTAGAGGTCCCCCTGGTCCTGGGAAAGCAGAACTGGGGCATGGCTCTGCTCATACAAGCACAAGCGTATGCAAGCTTTGCTGTCCCCAACAGGCAAGCGCTCTTTAGGCTGTTGTTGGGGAAGGCTGGGGTGCAGAAGTGGCCTGGCTTCACCCAGCTGGGAAAGCATGAAGCCTCCCTTCCTGCTGTTAGGGGAGAAACAGCTTCAGTTGGAGAGGCTGAGGCCACCTCTCATGAGCAGTCCCTATCCCTTAGCAGATGGAGCACCCACATGGAGGGAGAAGATGCCAACTGAAATAATGATAATCCTGTGCCAGGAGAGAGCAATTGAGCCAGTGTCTCTCATCTGTTGACCTATTAAACAAAAGGATGGGAGGGGAAACTCAAGTAACTAGGATGTAGTTTTAGAGCTGTTGAGTTGTCCTCTGCTCCTKAGCAGAGCCTGGCAGCCAGCCCCTTACCCCTGCCATCCCTCCCAGCCTCAAGCACTGGAAAACAGCCTGAACCTCTTCACRTGGCAGCCTCCCCCTACCCCTCCCATTTGTGCTGCCCGTCATGTTTGGGCTACTCCTGTGCAAGCAGCAAATACTTGCTCACGCTGCTGTGGGATACCTAAATCAACTTTATTCACAATCACAGTTATCCAATTTTGCACAATGAGTTATTCTTCTCTTTCAACAGAACACAAAACATCTTAAAGTAAAGCAATGAAATGCGAATGACACAAGAACACGGAGGTACTTGGGAAGCCTACACGAGTCAAACAAAACATAATGTTCAGATTTTCGTCGTCGCTGTTACGGCTTTTGTTGTTATTTTTTTCCTTCTTCTTCCCGGAGAGAGCCTTGCTCCTCGCCCGCCTGCTCACGCCCCGAGGTCAGCTGTGCTGTGGGGCTGGCGCTGGCCGGCCGAGGCCCGGAGCTGGGCTGAACCCCAATTCTTGAGCTTGGATGCCGGGGGAGGCTGCAGCTGCTGCTAAYTCCTAGAGTTTGGTCCACAGGAAAACAAACACAGTTATATATTAGAACACGCTGAACCCGAAAGGCGAAAAGGGAGTTCACACCACTGCACTGCTACCCGTGGGTGGAGTTTCTTGAAAAATAAAACGTGCCCGTTGGCTTGCCCTGCACAGGAGGAAACCGATCCCGTTGGCTTGAGGAAGGCTCGGGAGGCTGCTTATTGCACGTTTTCCCACATCCGCTACTTCACGTTTCTACCCCTTGGGTTTCTCTGCCCCCAAGTCTCTGYGCTGGAGTTTAATAGCTACCGATGGAGGCTCCTCGCTGCTGCCGGTCGCGGGGCGCGCTGGGGGGCCCTGGCTCGACCGCGCTCCTGGCGCGGCTGCGGGGATGGCGCCGGGCTCGCGCTGAGCGTGGCGGCCGCCTCCGGCCCCGCGTGCCGAGGCGGCACCCCGGCTCCACCGTGAGGGTCCCGGGCTTTCGACAGGCGGCCGCGCGCCAGCCCGGCTTGCTCTGTGCGCGTGCTCGAGAGGTATGCAAAAGAGAAAAGAAAACAAAAATAACCCCTCCCCAAAACACACACTAAATCCCTGTAATATCAGCTTTCAAGTTGAGARTTCCCCACGGAGCACAAAACGGCGGCAACTGCCGCTTCGGCCCGCAGCCATCGCCGCCCTTGGTCTGCGGCGCCACCACCTCCTCCTGCCCGGCCGCCGGCGGGAGGTGGCGGGCGGCCGCCCAGCCCGGGGGGAGCCGGCCGGGCCCCCCCTGAGGCGCGGGGCCCCCTCGAGGCCCGGCAGCCCCGGCCAGGCCTGCAGCGGGCGGCGGTTGCCGCGGCAACCGCGGGCGGCCATGTCAGGGCTCTGCAGGCCCCGGAGCCCCCCACGGCGGCAGCGCGCCCAGCGGGGGCCGGGGAGCGGGTGTTTAAATAAAGCAAAGCAAACAAAACTCCTCAAGCTAGATAATTTTCTTTTTTTTCACTTTTTCTTCGCCTTCGCAGCRCGTGAGGACAGCCACGTCCTGCCGGCGGGCTGGCTGCGAAGGGCTAAGTACCACCTGGCTGTGTTCGTTTTTAAAGCACAGTGATAAAGTTACCAGTAAATGAGACCCACACACATGTGAGTCTATACATTCTTCCCCAGTGGGGCTTTTTTTCTTTTTCCTCCCCTTTCCTTCTTCTTCTTTTCTCCTCCGTTTTGTTTTTTTTGGTCTCCCTCAGAAGCGGACGGTTCGGGGGAAGGAGCTGCGGCTCCCTCTCCCAGCGGCCCWGGAGAGCAGAAACGCCGAGACGGCTGGGGACGAGCGGCCGGAAAGGCGGGAGCGGGGAGGGGGGATGCTGGGCATGCAGTGGGCCGGGCCGGCGGCGGCCCGCCACGCCAGCCGTCGCGGGAGGGGGCTTTCGGTCCCCGGTTCAAAGCGCGCCGCGCTCGGGCCGCGCGGGGTGGTGGTGGYGGCGGCGGCGGGGGGCTGCCTGCGGTCGGGTGAGTTGCACGCRGAAACGTGTTGCTTGTTCCTCGTCTGCTGCTAACCTGGCCGCTCGCACGCTGGCGCCGTTCGGCAGCGGACGCGCCGCGTCGAACCGCTTCCCGCTTAGTGTCCCTGCTAGGCACTGAAGCCTCCCTGCCTCTGTGCATGGTGTAGGAAAGGGACGGTTGCTCCAGCTGGTTTCTTTTGTTTTGTTTCGTTTTTGAGATAAAGTTTTAAATCCAAGGGGTACAGCAGTCCACGGTGACTTCCCTGATGCGTGGGCGTGCAGCCCCAGGGCTTGCTCAAAGGGGCAGAAAAGCAGCTGCTAAGCTGGTCTCATCTGTTGTCCATGGAAGAGGGGATGGGGGCGGTGGGTGGTGGTGGCTGTCGGATCGCCCAGGTGATGAATAGAGACCAGGACCTGTGTTATTTCACAGCCTCGTCGCCGCCTCCCAGGTCCCACAGCAGCATCTGCTGTTGCTTTAAGTGCTGCGGTAYGTTTTGATGATGTCTTTGATGGCCCGTCTGCAAATGGGGCAGCAAGCATTGGCCATCTTCTTCAGCTTCAGCCCGCACGAGTAGCAGAGACACATGTGTCCACAGGAGTAAATGACCGTGTCTACCATGTTCTCATAGCAGATGGTGCATTCATCTCCCCAGGGCCCTGAGACGGACGGGGAGATGGGTGACTCAGGCAAGCTGACAGGAGAGTTGGGCGCCGTGCCTGAAACGCAAGGAACAGGGTCAGTGACACTGCACGAAAGGCTTTTGGACATCCTAGGTAACTGCTGATCCAGCACCAGCTGCACAGTGCCCTGGCTSTATGGATGCTCCAGGACTGGGGTCCTGCCTATGACCTGCTCCATCATCCACAAGCCCATGYTCACACGCCAAGGCGCAGGGCAGCAGAGCAGCCATGTCCGCTGGGATCTGCCGCCCACGTAGAGCAAACCAAGACACAGCTGTTCCCACTAGCAAGGACAAAGAGCAGTTCTAGTTTTTTTTTTAAGCTGCTGTCTAAACATTAATGAAGGAGGACAAATTAGAAGGGGTGGTGAGAGCCGTCTGCTTTGACAAGACAGAGGCTAGGCAGCACACGGTGACAGCAGCTGCCGAGATGATCAGTGCTTCATCTCTAGGGCTACCCCAGGGAYGTGGGTCCAGTGTGCCCTGCTGCAAACCATGCCACGTGGTTCCTTCAGGACAGCAGTGGCGTCGTACTACATGGACAGCATCTAGACCATAGTGGGCACATCATTGCTACAAGAGCTACAAGGGACTGTAGTAATTAGGCTCATCCTGCACCCATGACTAGGCCTCCCAATGAAACAGATGAGGTAGCAAGATAATGAAAGAATTTCTTTTTTTTTTTTCCTCCAAAAGCCATTAAAATATCTGAATGTTTGCTTGTCACTAGTTATTAGACTTGACCTCAAGAGTTACCTTCAGAGAAAAACAACCTTGGTATGGACAGCAGTGACACAKCCCACCATCAGTGCCTTAAGATCACACAGGTCCTTGGGGTTTTAAAAATGCCGCAGWGTACCTTATCATTTTCTATTGCAGCTACATTTATTTAGATCTCACMGGACTTAATCAGGGTATTAGAAATAGCAATACTGACTTTTTCTGAGGGGGCTACTGTACATGTGTGGAGAGCAAAAATGGGGGAGAATTAGGCATATTCCTAGCTCTAGCCTAAGCTAATGTGCATCACGTCACTGCTACACAGCTCTCCAAAAGGAGCTGTGCTTCACAAGGCCATGCACATAGCACAGAAACTTTGCTGCCTCCTCTGGGACCTTTCAYGATGAAAGCAGTTGGAGAAATATTGCTGTCTAGGCACCTAAGCAGCTTCCACATAAAACAGACAGAAAATAGATTTTGCACAGACTCCCCCTTCCTCCCTAGGGAAGCTGAGCCTCCGTCCATCACTATGCTTTCAGAGCCCTTCCGGGAGATAAGCGTTAGATTGTAAAGTGAGGCAGCACAAGAGTGGGCAAGGGAAGGCAAATGGAAAGAGCAGGAGAGGGAAAAAAAAAAAATCCAGCCTAACTTACCACTGATGGAGCTGCAGAGTGGGCCAGAGCCACATGTAGACAATATGGGGTCAGAGATGCCACTGCAGAGGACAGTGGGCGAATTTGGTGCTGATGTGGGCGAGCTTGGTGTGGACAGCCCCAGTCGCTCGGCTAATATGGTGGAACCTGCACCATGAGAAAAGAAACCCAGTTATTTTTTAAAATTGGGTTTGCCCAAGGCAGTGGGGGCAAGCTGCAGGGTGCAGCTCTCAGTATTTGTCAGGATTCATGTCTCAGCAGCATTAAACCTATGCAAGAGAGAAAAAAAACACCTCACACACCTTTCCAAATGCTAGCAGTTGGTCCAGAAGAGCCATCAGGCTTCCACAGCCTCTGAAATTAGCTGGAGTTTCTTTAGCCCTCATAACCCTTTGCTTCTGCCCTTTCAAGTGTCACAAGTCATTACGCAAGGGTACGACAGTCAGGAAAATCTGAGCTCTGCTCACTGCACTGCCTTTTGTGCAGGGTGGCTTCAGTCAAAGGTGAGGACAGAAATCTGAGTAGAAACCTCTTCAAGCCAACCAAGAGAAAAAAGTGGCCAAAATGCATCTTACTCTGGGATGAACAAGGATGCTTCCCCTGCCCCTGAAATCAGCAACATTTCCTCTGCTCCCTGTATGCCTGGAGGTGACTGCTCRAGGGTACAGAACCCCTGAAGGGTTCTTCTAGGAATTCCCAGCTCCACTGCCTCCTGCTCACACTGCCTACTCTAAGGTCTGTGTTAGTGCACTGTTTGTCAGAGAAGCCAGTTCTGCTCCAGAAAATCCCTTTCCAAAATGAAAGCTCGGGGAGAATGTTTACAATTCTGGCTGCTACAAAGGCTTTGCAGAGGGATTTCATTGCTAACTATGCAGCCTGCTCTTCAGTAAAAATATAGTGGCAGCAACACACAAGCGCATGAACCAAGGTACAGGTTCTTGGCGGTAAGAGCTAGTTTATCCACAGTTTTAAAGTTTCTAATTCCCTAGCTGGGAGAAAAACAAGCGGGGTAGCTCCAAATTGGAGCAAAAATGCTTAGACTTCTTCATGTTACCATATAAGGAACAGAGAGACACATAGGGTTTGATTCCACAATGTCCTTGATAAGTCTGAGGCTGCTCTCCAGAGGATAAAAGCAGTCAGAGGCCAGGAAAAGGAGCATGTGCCAGAACAGGTCCTTCAGTTCCTATTTACAGAGAGGCAATTGAGGGCCAAACTTAGGAAGCAGGGACCCCAAGTGCCAACTTCAGATGGAGCAAAAACCAAAAAAAGAAGAGCAGCAGCAAATGACTTTCCTGCCCTTTTTAGCAAAAAGAGACTGAGCGGTTGAAGTACAGCACAGGGACCTGAGGAGGCCATTTTTTGGGTCTAAATCTGCCCTGAGGACTGCATATGGGACAAGAAGCAAGCCAATTCAACCTCCAGTCGCTCAGTTTCATTGCTATTTAAACAAGGAGTGCTTTCCTCATGGGTGCAGTCTGAGGTTGACTTAGCCTCTGTGAAGGGTTTCAAGCCCTCGCACATGAGAAGCTGTAGAAAGCAGCCTTGTTTATCGCCCAGATGGGAGCTGAAGCTAGAGTTTGGCTCACTTAGTATGCGCAGAGAACAGTGCAGCCTCTAATGACAGCCACTAGCAGTGGCCCTTCCTTTCCAATCTGACAGATGACCCTAGCAGAAAACTTGCCCTGTGGGTAACACATACTGTAAACAGACCCAGCAGGGGCACAGATTTCAGCTCGGTCACTGCACACATACCAAATGTGAACACTGAACAGCTGAACGTGTTTTCAAGCCTTCCCTCTCCTCTCTGCAGCCTGGAGATGTTGCTTCCATTCAGCTTGCACACAGTGCGTTGCATTTCTAATACCAGACTGGTCTCTTTAAATGAAAAATAAAGCCTATTAAGAGCTCTCTGCTCCTTACCTCCCCCAGCCTAATAGGAGAATTTGGAGATGCCCCAAGTGTCACAGAGAGTATGAACTGATGAAGAACATTGGCAGTAGTACAAAGGATCTTTCTACAGTGCAAGAAGAGCTCATCAGTGAAGGAAACACAATCATCTTCTCTGTCTGAGTGGCTGATCTGAATCTCAAAATGGCCTTACTGAAGACCCAAGGACCAGCGTACACCTTCCCAAATCCGTCTTCTAGTGCAAGGCACAGTTTTTGGCTTTCTCCAGCAGAAGTATGGAGCTTTGTTTAAAACAATCTGAATTCCCTACCAGATAAGAAAAACCTCTCCTTTAGTGACAAAATAATCAGCATATGACACATATTACTCACACTGGTAATATATATTGTTGGATGGTGTGCAGATACCATGACAAGGAGTATGGAATGAGAACATGGGCAGGGCGGAATGAGTGTGGCCAGCTTGGCTTAACTAAAACCAGATATATGTGCCCAAGGCCAAACAGCCTCATTGTGTGCACAGAGCTCCCACCAAGAGCTAGCTTTCAAACTATGATTTTAAAAAGTAAATAATTCTAAATAAAACAATTTAAATTTTAATTTAGAAACATTCTTCCTTTCTGTAAATGCGCCAGATAACTTGTCTCTGCGGCTAGATCTTGATCTCAAACATCCTGGAATTGCCTTTAAATCACTTTTGAATCAATTTGATTTGCTGTTTTATCTTTGTAGCACTAGTACTAACAAAGTCTAGCATGCATTGACTGTTTCTCTGCACTTCTGTGTCATCACTACTGGAGAGGCGCAAACAAATGAACCTATACATCCACCCACAAAAGAAAGAGAATATTATATTTTTCAGTAAAAGAGAGTGTGAGTATCAAATGTGCTGATGACATCATGCTGGGAAAGACTGTTTTAGTATGTTGGGGGAGCAGGTTTATAATGTAAAATGATCTTGCCAAACTGGAAATTGGGTCAGAAATAAATGGGATGCTATTCAATAGGATCAAATGCAAAATGTTACTTAGGCAGAGACAACCAGCTACAGAAGTACAGGACAGGGAATTGGACCATTCAATTAGAAATACATCTGTCCTACCGAAAAAGGTTTGGAGATTGCTGGAGATCAGTAGATGATCATGAACCAACAGTGCTGTCCTGTTATAAGACGGCTACACCAATCCAGATTCATATGAGGGTCTAGAAGCACTGGAACGGGAGTCTAGAAACACTGTGGTATCTCTGTCCCTGGAAATACTGAAAGCCTGCCCAGAAGGATCCAGAGCTAACTTGGAAGTTAGCCCTGCTCTGAGCAGGAGGTTGGACAAGATGACTCCCGRGGTCCTTTCCAACCAAGACTGGTGTATGGTTATAAGATGATAACAGTTTTCACAGGCTGTTAAAATGACAGAGGAAGCGATCTCTTCTCTGTGAAAGTCCTGGATAGGACAAGAAATCATAAGCTCAGACACCTAGGCAATACACGTCAGACATTATGCAGATAACGAAGCACTGAAAAGCAGTGAGGCTTCCTCAAGAGGCTGTGGCATCTCTGTGCTTAGAGCTCTAGAAGAACAGGAGTGTGTTGTAGCTCCTTTTTTGGGCTCTCATCCAGCCATCTATAACTTTTATGAAAGCAGTTCTCTGTATCTGTAATTGCCCCTTTACAGAAAGTCCTAACTGTGACCAGAACACAGCAGCTGTGGCCCACAGAGATGCTTTTGGCTCTCGTGTCTATTGTGGACAGGCTGTTTTCCCAGAACACTGCAGTCCACTCTCCTTAGGCCATCTCAGCTTTTAAGCAAACATCTTTTCCCTCATCACTCTTAATGACAGCTGTCTGGGGAGAACTGTGCTGCTGAAAGATCTAAGTTGGGAAACAGGCCACATACAATGGCAATACTCCTAAAAATACAGGAAATTAGTCAATTAACCTCCCTCTCTTAACTTTTTCTAATTTATAAAAATGGTATTTCTACATTTCTTTCTCATAACAAAGTGATTACGTTGACCTATTTATTACTGCATATGCTCCAGAGAAACAATCAAAAAACTACCACAACAAAACCAGGTGGGTAAGCGCAATGTGCAGTTTGTATTCTCCTTCTGAACATGCTCAGAGGCATTTGCTAACATGCAAGTAAACCCCTGAGGGACCTACGTGGCCTACAGCAGGGAATTCTGGAATAGCTGCCATGAATCTGAAGCAGCTATTCCCAACCCACTACTAGCAGTATGATAAGAGTCTCAGACTCAAACGACAGCTGAGAAAGAGAGAAAACTATAGTACGGTCAAAGAGCATGTTGCTTCCTTATTATTGTTTTCTCTGGATCAAAAGAGGTTGGACAAGTGCCAATTTATGGTCTTCACAATGCATTTCTTACTCTGGTACCTATTCCTGAAAGAGGTGATATAGGGCCATTCCTAGGACTAGAATAATGACATCTGAATTAATGGAAACTACTATAGATCTTTGGCTTTATAATAACCCCTAGCATATGATTACCTTGGTAAATAAGGAGGTGACAGATTCTAGTAGGCCTGGAATCTCCCTGTTTTTTGCTGGAAAATCTTCTGTATACATCCTATTTTTCTGCTCAATGATGTAACCAGTATAGAACTTTCCCAGTTTATTTTTTTCTTTATTCATCCTTCCATTACAGAAAAAGGTAGAGATATAACCTTAACTTTAGAGAATGCAGACTTTGGTGAAATTAGGACACTTAGGTCTTGCCCAGTGGGGACTTTTTAATATCTYATACTAAAACAAAGGAACAACACATCTGTAGCTGCCTGAGCATATGGTGGTTAGAAGTCAACAATAATGTTAGGGAAGGATGTAATCATATCCATCACTTCTGTATGCTACAAAATACAAGTATTTACACAGCAAGTTGTTTTGTTCCCACGGTGATGAGAACAATACTGCACTGCCCAGAAACCAGAGCTTCCTTCCCCTTGGGCTCCGCGGCCAGGCATGCTGGGAGCCTGGCCTCTGGGCTGCAGCTCATTTCTGCCTCTCAGGTGACTGACATCAGCTGATGATCCATGGGGCTTTTTGCATTCAAATATTTCCTGGGGCTTTTAAAAGTGTTTTGAACAGAACAATATTAAATTTTGATTTTTACAAGCCTGTGAAAACATACARGATTTTGCATTATGCTACACAAAGMAAGAAGTCAAAAAGTGGCCTGGAAGATTTTTTTGCCTGCGAAACCARAAGGTCAGTATTTGCAGAAGGGTGTCAGACAACCTSTCTTTGGGGAAGTAAAAGTTGGATCCAATTCACATGAGATCAACAGTTTACAGCTTCACATGGCCCAGAAAAGGAGTGTGCTTTAGAGCTGCACTGGAGCATTGCTGTCTACTGTGCTAAGAAGGGTAGCATGGCATCAGCAGGTCTATTACTCAGCTGCAGTAATAAGCACACTGCAGTTAAGCTGGAGGCATATTAAAGCTCTAGCAACACCAGACACTTGCAGGAGCTCTTGATCTGTCAGCACTCACAGCCCAAGCTCACTGGGAAGGCAAAGGGCACAGAACAAACTTGCAAGTGAGCTGGTGTCTTTCCTGGCCTGAAAGGTGAAGTTCAGCATTTACTCAGCACTTCATCCTGCAAAATCCTGAGGGCACAGAAATCATGCAATGAGCATCTAGCTGAACTGAAGTGAAAGAGCTGCTGGCACAGTTATAAAGGTCTGGTAACATCTTCTTAGGGTCCTCATGTCCCTCTCAGCAGAAAAGTTTAACCTTCCTCATCTTCCCAATAGGGCTCCATGTCATAGTTGGAGAAATATTTTATCAACAAAACACCCAGACAGATGCTTAGAGCTACCAATGGTAAAAAAAAAAAAAGGGGGGGGGAGCCTGGATTAAGTAGCTGAACAACATGAAAAGCAAGAGTTGGAGTTTTCATCTTGTTTAACAACATAACAAAAAGCCCTCTAAAAGATCACAGGTATTAATTACTCTGACCAAAATGCATCTGTCCAAAAGTAATGACCTTTCCACCCTTTCTCAAACGCTGAGAGTGGTTGGGAGACCACTGCAAACATGCTTCTGTGAGCAAAAGGAAAACTGCTGCCTAACCCAGCACTTCCAACCTCAGTGCTCCTCCAGCAGCAATATGTATAAACAGGGTGGCAGATGCATACAGGAAACAAACAGTTTATCTTTTTCCTGCCAGCATTGCTCTGAATTTCTGTGAGACTTTTTCTGGTGGATGAAAAGACATCTGAAAAAGGAAAAGAAAGAGTTTAGCCTGTTTTGTCACGCTCACAGTAGCCAGAGTAACTAGCTCATGCCAGTGTTAGTTCAAAAAAAAAAAAAAAAAAAAAACCACACGCAGATTTTCTCTCTCCTGACAGATGAGGTGTAATTCAAAGAGGCTGGTAAATGATCCCATATATTCACTGTTATGGGATAAGGAATAGCTATATATTACTTATTATGAACTTCGCATTGCATCCAGGGATAGTTTGTTATCCTAGTGATGATAATCATTATTCTCATGGAGGGAAAGGGTGCAGAGAGAGAGCCATTTGCAGACATCAGTGGAGAGTTAATGTGCAAGCCACATCCCCTGGCTGTCACCTAGAGGAGGTCAGTGTGCTTTACCCAGTCATAGTGGAAAGCAGCTTTGCTCCCCAAAACACTCCTGGAGGGGCTGGTGCATTTGCAAACACAGGACTGTCTACAGTACCCAGGCACACAAGTTCAGCCACAGGACTGAGGTCTCCAAGAAGGGGAGATTCCTGGTTTGCAGCTTCAACAAGCACAGTCTGTCGATCCACACCAAATACTGCAAGACAGCCATTAATACTTCACCTTGATGATACCTCACTTTCCAGATGCTAGCTGACACATCACTATTCTGGCTAGGACAAAAATGTTCATTTACTTATCCATGGTAAGAGTGGATGAATTACGTGTCATGTGTGATGAGCTCTTTAGGTGCCGTAAACAGGTAGTAACTCTGACATTGCTGGCACTTCCCACAAGAAATAACTCTTTGACTGCATCCAGCTTGCTGCAACTCTGCCAAATGTCACTGTTGACATAAGAGCCCGTTTGCCAGCACCTTTGCCCTGCTGTGCTCTCCTGAACCGCCCTAGCCCCATGTTGAGCATTTGCCCAGCTGCCATAGCGGGGGCTCCCAAGAACCAAGGCTTTGTAGCTGTGCTCGCTTGAGTCCTTCGCCAACTTCTGCACTCCCCCTCCATAAATTTTCACACAATGACCAATCTCAAGAGAATCTGGAAGCTTTAGCAACAATTAATTCCTAAATATCTCACAATCAGCAGCTGAATAAGAGTGCCAATTCAATGCCCATGGTAAAGGAGGCAGGCGAGTTTATCCTATATGTACTTCGCTATTGTGAGTGTGAATCCAGACTACCCACACCAGATGCCAGCTCTCAGCTGTCCAGCAGGCTAAAAAAATAGGCAGGAGACATCCAGGGAGCCGCCACAATATGTGGCTGCTCGGGGGGCCTGGAGTTGTTCCAGTGGRTAGATAGAAGGGACACAGACATGGAAGAAATTGAGCTTCATTAGTACAACTGCTGATGGAACAAGTTATTTCATTGCTTAAAAGGAAACTTCAATATTAATGGAAAGGCTGTAATTCACAAGGGAAACCACACCAAAAAAGCAAAATAAAAGAGAAGAAGGAAGATGTTTTACATGCTGGTGATTCATTTTGAGAAACAAGAAAATGAAAGACTATCCCCAACCATTTGGCTCCCCAAATACTAAATTTATAAACTTGTTGCTGTGATAGTTCCTCCAGACATGAGTCATACATTTCAAAACCTTATGGGATCAATCAATTTAAACTTCATAAATGAATTACAACACCAAAACCAGACCAATATATCCAGACTGGCTCATTTCAATCTTTCAGAGCTGTTGATAAAACCATGTGYGAATTGAAATGCTTACCAGTAAAAGCTGAAAACAATAAATCAGTTTTAATAGTCTGGTCATGTCTACTGTACAGGAATGATGCCTGAAAAAACCCACAAGCCTGAAACAATGGAATTCCTAAAGCACATGCAAACCCCGTGTTTCACTTCTACCTGTCTATGCCGCCTCCTAATGATTTGGTTGTCCTACGTGCACACCCCATAGATGTTCAGAATTAAGAGCAGCACCTCGCATATAAAATATTTAGAAAGGCTTCCAATCTTGACAAGAAGATCTATTGCCTCCCTCAATAGCTGGTTCCCATAGTTAATTACTCCCACGTATGTCTAGTTTGAATTTGTGCACCTTCATTTTCCAACAGCTTGGTATTTTTATGCTCTTATCTGCTACAGCAAAGCACCCTTTACTTTCATTTATCTTCCCTCCACGTGGTCAAGTTGCCTCTCAATCTTTTCTTTGGAAAAATGAAACAAATTGATGTCCTTCCACCTCTCACTACAGRTGACTGTAGTGGCTCACTGTGCTGTAGAGGTGCTTGGGCTGTATTTATTTTTCCTTTTGCTGAGTGACAAAAATAAAGTGTTTCCAACCTCRCCTTTGTTTTCTGCTTTTTTACTTCCCCTATAGTAAACATAGTGCCAGTCTACGACACCAGCTTGATAAGGCTGAAGCAGAAGTCAGAATTCCCTAATGTCAAACCAGTCTCACACTGTTCCATCTCTTAAAGAGCTCTGTAAGATCATCAGTCCAGGTAAACATGGTCTTCTCTAATATTTAAATTAGGAAATAAAAGTTGCGTTTTCAATACTGTGTAACAGCTGCTGTTAGCAAGTGCCAACTTTCACTGTTAGGCCACTATCCAGGAGAGACCTGAGCTTGGTTGTGCTCTGGATCAGGACCAAGTAACTAATCTCAAGGTCTGAAATGCAGCAGCCAGTGATGAAAACCCTGAGTAATCCAGTTTCCTGAGTCAAAGGTAAAACTTCTCTAGTTGCAAGAGCGGCATTGCTGCTCTCCTCTTTCTCTATCCTCCAAAAGAAGCAGAAAAACTGGAGAGAAAGTAGAAACAGCAACTTTCATTTCCTCTACTGTATAGTTTGCTGTAGCTGTGATGTTCCTTTAATACTGCATAATAGCGCTTTGATTAATCTAATAATGGCAAAAGAGATGCCCCAGAAATAGAATGACATCTGCTACATAAGATAGGTTTGCTGTCATCATGCCTCTTGCAGTATTTGTGTCTCATTTATTTCAAGGATATGGAACTTCACGTTTTCCATTAAAGCTAGAAAAGATGACTATAAACATGTCTTCTCCTGTGATATAAAGCTCAAACTACAAAAGATGGATCATACAAAATTACTCGTTTGCATTCTGAAGATGGAACTTGTCATTAGACAGAAGACGAACAATTTATATTCTTCTCACATTTTCTAATATTATAATGACAGATATTATGGCAAGTGCCATAAGCTGTTCTGCTGCAGTGCAAACAGCGCATATCACTGCAAAAGCTAGAGATGTGAGTTCATTATGTGCTTTTTCCTTCTGTCCAGGGTATGGCTGATCTGTGTAATTACTGTAGTTACAGAGTTATGCTGTGCTGGAGACAGCATCAGAACTGTTCTCTGGACAGTTGCACTGTACCACAGCACTGCAAACACAGGTCTGAAAAACCCCATTTATACTTTAGCACCTGTTAAAGATCATAAGCAAGCTCTAATTTCAGAGCTTTTTGCTGGGCAACGGTAGTTTGCACCTAAGCTGACATTACTAGAGCTGTACCCCCAGCAGGGTCCTCTCCTGTCCTCAGGCAAGACTACATCAGCATGTTCAGTTCTCTTCATTTATATCTCACTTGAGACACAACAGCCCATCTTCCGCTTGTTCTCCAGTAACTGAGGCCAGGAAAATCCTGTTGCTTGCTCACAAATATAGGTAGCAAAGAGTTTTCCAACTGAGCAGRTTTTCAGTGGAAAATATGAATTTATCTAAAATGTCCACTGGGAAGGTACTAGTTTGGGCCGGACTTGGGAGCAGGTAGGGACGGCATACRCAGAGACTCAGTAATAAGTTGCTCAGCAGGAGGTCTGCACAGGTTGCAGGAGGCTGATGTTCAGGTTTGTGCTCAGTCGAATTCTGCAAGGAGACGTGAGCGTGAKCCTCTGGTGAGAAACATCCTCTCTGCCTCATTTTAGGACCTAAAGCAAATAGGCTATTTGCTCTGTGCAAAGCTGGYAAGATAGTGATCTCATACGGAAGGAAGTAATGGTCCGATGACTTAGTCTTACCGGCAGCTAAATGGGCTGAGGATGTTTTCCTTCTTACGTATATAGGAGCATTTAATCTTCTTACTTTGACTGTGATCTGTTTGACTTCATCTACCTTTATCAGAATGATGTGTTGGCTGAGAGCAGAGCTAGCCATGGATTATGTACAATATGCACAAGAAATGTAATCAAGGGGAACTATCGGGGTTGGATTCTTGGGTTCCTGGAGACAAATTATAGCATTATATTTGTCAACTATGAGCCTTTAATAGCTACAAAATATTCACAGCACAGGCCTGTGGTTGACTTTAAGCAAATCGTTTAGGACACTTGAGATTGTGATTAAGGTGGATTGGACCCTGCAGACAGAGGTGTGCATTCATCACAATTTATCTTCAAAGACTGTCTACCCATCCTAAAAAAAGAGCCGTTAGTTGTTGAGATTTTTTTTTTCCTGTTGGGTAAAAGGAACATTTTCATAGTGATAATTTGAAACAGTAAAGGAATACAGATATATTTAAAGTTATGTGAATATAACAGCATAAGCAATARAGGAGCATTTTTAGATTATCTAAGTGCATCAGTAAGCCCCATTTATTATCATTTGCATGAGTTGATGYAAATTGGGTGTCTAATTGCATGAACAAGCTTATTTATAAATGTAAAATCACAGACCAAAAGAAGGCGATTTCTTTACTCTTGGACTGCCCCATCTATGGGACAGAGATGTCTCAGTGGGGACATCTCCCTGAGACATCTCAGTGGGGAAAACAATCTGTCTAACTAGACAGCTCCGCTCGAGACACAGAGATAACCCCACTRGGCTGCTAGTGCCTGATACAACTCATACGATATTAAATGTTTTGGCTTAAATGCACATAGTGAAAAAATATAAAGAGAGGTGGCTTGCACTAAAGGGAACAGGCCTCTGCTGGGTTACAAATTTGCACCGAATAGACGGCTGATGCTACACCTGGATTGGGAGGGAGACGGCACAGCTGGAGGAGTGAGAGAAGGGAAAGGCCAGGCCGGCACCTGATATTAAACCAGTGAAAGATAGGATGGTGAAGTAGCAGCAAACCTGCCATGCTGGAGATACTAGACAGGGCAGAAGTCATTTTTAACAATTCAGCTTTCAGCATCTGGAGTATTTAGAGGAAGACATTTGACTCAGTTTCACCCAAATTCTGGTGTTTGGCTTCAGCTAAATATTTCCTTAAAGCCAAATCTCTGAGTGGCCTTAATTTAAACTGCTTTGTCTCCACTACAGCAGTGGTGATGTTAATTAGAGAGGTTTAAATAATTTTTGTAATAATTCCCCTACTAAGAATGCAAATGTTGAAGACATTACTACAGATTTTCCCTTAATATGACAGCACTTTCTTTACCATAAGACATCCTCCCCAAGCCAATAATCGAGTTAGTTCTCAGGTAGATACTTCAACTGTCCCTTAAGCAAATGTGTCAACTCTTATTTGTAAATCAGTTAAAGAAGGATCAGGATTTAGATAGCACTCTCAGAGACCATAATTTAGTTTCTGACCCTGATATGGCCCAAATTMAAGACCCAATACATCCAACACTTGTGACTATGTGAAGATGACACCTGTCCAATATCCATACACAAAAAAGTCAGTTTGAGCTGAGCAAATGCCATTTCAAGTCTTTTTCCTCCACACTTTCAAAATATGACTTTCAGCATTTGAAGTCCATTGGTGAACAGAGCTTAAAGACAGAGCAAAATCAGTAAGAGAAAGAGCCTTGCAAAGGTCCATCTAACTGCACRAGCTACCCTGCCCTGCATAGGTCTGGAGGGGCCGGAGATCGCTCTGGTGCTCTGCTGGCTGGTGCTACGCTCTGCGCAGCTCCACGATCACGAGGCACTGGGCCCTTCCATGCTGCCTGCTACTCACACCCAGGCCGGGGAGAACCACAAGCACTGCTCCTTTGGGGAATCAGTGCTGTCAGACAGTTAATACACAGGCAGGCAGATCTAATTTTTCTTGCTCGCCATGCCCTAGGTTAGCTGAGCCCAAAGCACCTCTCCTCTKCCTTTTTGCTTCTCCTAGGGGAAGGGTGACTGATTTGTACTTCAAAGGAGGACTCTGAGGCTTCATCCTTTTCAAAGGAGCTTTGAGACCTTCAAAGGAAAGATGCTACAGAAGTGTAAAAAGGTAAGTCTTGTAACTGATACCCACGCGCTGTGTACAGGCCTTTGTAAATTATTATTTTTTCCTCTTCCAAAATAAAATTTTTAACTGATCCTAGAGTAGGGAGGGAACCAGCAGCACTTTCATTCCTTCCCTTTACCCTTCCCCTGTGACRTAACCCTCCTTAGTGCTTTGTGTGTGAGGCTGGAAAAGGCGGTAAGACGTACCTAGCACACGAATCTGCATGACTGCACCGTGTAAACCAAAGAACATCCAGAGGGGCTGGGAACAGTCCACGCAGACCTGCATGCCGGTGCTGGCACCGTTGTGACTCAAGTGTAACTCGCCGTCCGAATTCACCATAAATCCCAAGATGTCTCCGCTCTGAAGGGGCACCAGGACTCGACAGACGGCCCAGAACTCCTTCCGGTCAACCAAAGACTCGGGGTTGTAGGGCAGGTCACTGGGCCGCAGGGTGCTGGGGTCGCAGGACGTCACCCCATAGGACAGCGTCCCGGTGCGCACGGCATTGGACTTGTTAATTTTCACGAAAATGGTTTCGTTGATCCTAAGGGGTCTGCTGGTGAAAACCAAAGTCCTCTCTTCCCGAGCGTGCTCCAGCCGGGCCACAGTTTGGTCGTCCAGGATTTTAATGTGGGCTCCCCTGAGCTGGTGGAAGCGGAGGTCACTCTCGAGCTGGGAGGGCAGGAGGTGGGAATGCTGAGAGTTGAGGGAGTTCTGCGGGATGGGGCACGTGGTGGCCATCACGTGGAAGGTCTCCTCCTGGAGGTTGAGGTCACAGAGGCTGACAGAAAGGCGCGTGTCCTCCGTCTCCCGCCGCAGCGAGGGCCGGCGGATGGCAGTGAAGGACCGGGGCCGCAGGCAGTCGGGAGGAATGATTTCGCTGTCTGCAGGGACAGATGCGGGAGAGAAAAAAACAAAAGGATCACTTGAGAGAGAATGAAAACATCCAAGAGTTTATGAATTGGTATAGGTTTGAAAATTTTTTGTAAAAAAGGAAAATCAGGCTGCCATTAATACATTTTCCCCTTTAAAATACAGGAAATTATAAACTATATTTGCAATCAGTTGTTGTTCTTGTGYTCAGCCCACCAGCATCACCATTTTCAGCTTCAGAGTTCAGGCAGACTCAAAATCGATGGAAAGAATCGACCATGGGAGGAATCTCCTTGGAGAGGGGAAGCAGAGGGTAAGTAACTGAAATATGCCCTGAACATACAAATCAATAACTACACAGGCTCTGAGTTTGCATCCCCTGTTCATTGTTYACAATAATTCTCATAGGTCTATGAAATGAATACCTAAGTAGATGCTTTGATTTTAAAAGAAACGYTATGTTCAGTTCTAATTTATTTATCATCAGATGAAATTTAATTAGTATTCCTGAATAMAATTAATTGTGCTCCAGTGCCTACTGCAGATGGGCAAAAAGAKATGCATTTCACAGTTTAGAATCTGGGAATATATGGTTTTCTATAAATAAAGTACAATCATTCATTATCRCCAAGACAAATAATTAAAAATCAAAACTATGCATATAGAAGAAAAGAAYATTCAAGTTCACCAGTGGAAATAGTTGCACTTTATCCTCTGTGTTAGTCTCACCTGCCATTTCAAAAGCTACTCATCAATTTATTTAATTCTCTTTCTAAAGAACAAAACCACATGCTTTTAACGCCTTTGAATCGACCTGGTCACCTGCTCTCTTGGGGCTTGCACAGAGAAAAGCTTCTCACTGCTTTAGGTGGACCTGCACGGTCCACGCGAACCTACCATCCCCCATGCAGCACGGCTCCCCTCCGCGGCTGCTTGCCCAGCACAGCTGGGCTACCCACTCTCTGCCACTGCRAACCCACCAGCGAGGTGCAAGTATGCGCTTGCAGCATGTACCTCTCCCTGCCACAGGTCTCCTTCAGATTTTCTTTTAGGCGAACAAAAGAGCAGGAACTTAGGTTATCTGTGATTTTCCCATTGGGGAGCACCCTCTCCCAGCATAGCAGAGGAGTGGCTCTGTACTGGTGTGGCAAGACAAAATGCCAGCTACTGAGTAACGACCAGCATCTCCTGTGATATATGAGGTTTGACTAAYAGCCTCTGCTGCCCTCCTCTTCTGGGAGCCCTGACAAGAGAACACCCACACAMAGTTTGGCTTCAGTAAAGCTCTTTGCTTTGCTTAAACTGGATTATTGCAGGCTCCTCTTTAAATAACCTGCTATTGCAAGAGAAACATAGTCTCAAAATAAAAATGGGCTACATTTCTCATATTTGATTTTCCTCATATGGATATTGCAGCTTCTCTTCCCAGAAGTTAATTAAAGAAAAGGAGGCATAAATAAAACCAGAAATTACCCCAAGTAATTTAGAAGCTGGTTGCATTAATGCTTTGTAATATATGGGCTAGCATTTGCATTGCAAGTGCCCCTGCTGGATAGAATTAGGCTTATTTTACCCTCCTTTGGCTGGAAACCCACACATGAGAACAAATTAATACTGGCAGCTGACGAAGATCCTTTGGTGTAGGTGAATGGGTACAGACCTTTCTGAATAGGAGCAGAAGGTCCTCTCTATTTTATTCCCTGTAACTATACATGTGCAGCCTGGCTGACAACTGTGATGTGTGGGTAGCTTRCAGCCAGGGTTTTGAAACAGCTTGTTTTCCACCAGGATGCTTGCATTTCCCTTTGGCTGCTGGACAAAATATCTTTTTCCAACCGAAAAGAGGTTAAGAGAGCTGGAGTTCTGCCGCAGCCAAGACACATGGCAGTGATGGCMAACCGCAGTTATACTTCCGACTGTTTTACTTAAATCAGTCAGTAACTCAGGCACTGGCCACATAAGGGGTAAGTTCTCTAACGCATATGGGATTGACTGTGAGACTTAGTTCATTAATGCTTTTAAATATCTTTGGAAGAGAGGATTGCAGTTTATTGGTACGTGGGATGGATTTGTGCAAATTTAGAGAGCTGGGTCTCTAAGAGATGTTGGTTCTATTTCTTCATAAATCACAACCTATTCAAGCAAAGAAAAAAAAAAGTCCCACTGAATAGAAATTAAAACAATAGCATTTTAATTTCATCTTTTGTGCTAGTAGCTAAGTTATAAGAGGTGCGGAACATCATTTATCCTCAGTAATGGCTAATGGCTCAGAGCTATCAAAAAACAACTCCAGACTGTTCTGGAAAAATGTGAAACAAATGAGGTGAGTTTGAGCTGTTTCCTTCATCAGAAGAATCCCAGGAATGAGCTCTTTTCTTCCACTGAAGCTTCATTCATCACTTTGCTAATACAGAGCAAGCTGCTCATACCACCGTGGCCCAATACACAGACTTGCTCCGGCAGCACATTTACCATGGACTTTTAACGCTTATGAAGGAGAGACTCTGTGTAAGAGTGCTCAAGCATATTTACATTTGCAGAGAGAAGCTTGGAGCACACATCAGAAATATATGATGACTTTAAGTGATGAGACCATGAAATATGAAAGTGCACATTGCTACTTTTCCAGTAAGTATGACACTTCCTGTGGTAGAACGGCCCATTCCTGAAGATATCGTCTGGCTTGAGCCTGAAAGATTTAGAAATCTTGCCCTTTCGTTAAGTAATCAAAGTTAAAAATTTGCCTATATAAGGACAAAGTAAATATGCATGAGGAATTTAAGGTCTGAACCTACATTAATGCTCCATCTGCCACTGAAATCTAGCCCCACTGAACTCAGGATGTGCAAACGCAGACTTGTTCCCCCACCACCACTACCAAATGCAGAACATGAAACAACCACCACCCTCCAACATGATGTCTATAGCCCAGCCACAGCTGCACTGGAATCACACAGATTTTCTTTGGGATAAGTCAACTGGTGGAAGATCTCCTTGTGTGGGAACAGACAGAYTTGTGAGTCAAGACCGCAGCTCACACTGAATCACCAGAGTGAGTTTGAACCCGGTTAGGTTGGGTCTCACTCGCGAGCCAGTCGTGGCCGCACACAGCTCGGCGCCACTCACATGCTTTTCAGGAAGGATTTGTGGAGCTCTGCCTCACTGCAGTCACGAGGCCAGCAGCTGAATTAGTGACTCCCAGATTTATGGGAGCAATTTAGGCACAGCCAATGTGGAAATGATTTCCACCAAACGCAACCTTSCTGCTCCTCAGTTGGAGAATCTAGGACATTGCATTTCTATAAAGGAGGCCCAACTTCACAAACCCCTTCATATCTTTTTCTAATCTTGGTTAAGTAAAAGGAGTGAGTAGGAATAATTTACTCAGCAAAGGAAGAGATGGAGGACATTTGAACAGTTCAGCAGTCTTCTATTTTTTCCCTCCACTTAAGTGGGGTTTATCTGCAAACTTTATTTTCACAGCAGCTGGTTTCTTATGCACAACATCATTAACTTGCAATATCTTCCTCGGACCAGAGGCTTCAAAGCTCCCCTGTTTCCTGCTCAGATGGCCTGGAAAAGCCTCCTTCTGCATACAGGAGCTAAGTGACTGTAGTAACACTTCAAAACAACTGTTACGAGGAGCTGGTGAGCAGCCAGATGCAGCTGGAAGCACTGTATCCAGACCAGAAACACTTTACTACCACCTTTTTTGAACTGCTGGCAATTGTTGACCTCTTAAGATCATTTATTTCTTTAAACATGTATAATGTATATAATATATAATTATTATAATAGTGTACAGATACATATATAATATAGTTACATGCACTTTCAAACACAAATACATTTCTAACCACTAGCATACATAGATAATCTCAGCCCTATCCCAAACACAAAGGGATGAATTAATGTCAGACTCTGAAATCATTATATCCTTCACCTTTTCCTTTCTCAGTATTGTCTATTAGTTKCCTAAAGACTTGACTATCCAAGACTATCTGTCTTGAGCAGCCAGAATTCACATACCTGTAAAGGTCTGAGAAAGCACAGCAAACTCAACACACATACATACACACTGGAAACTTGCAGAATCAAGTATTTAATGGAAAGCTCCAGAAACCTGTTTTCTAACTGCTCTACAGACCCAAAGAAAGTCTATTTCTCCAGAGTAAGAGAGCTGTTCTGCTCTCAAGAACGAAATAAGGAAGGAAGACCTAATATAAACAGACCAAATTTGAGACTTATGACTGTGAAAAATAGCTTAAGACTTCAGGAATCAAACTCATAACCTAAGATGAAAGAACCTACCCCATTTTTAACAAGTGCTGGAGCTCACTGTATAATTTCCATGACCAAGGAACCTTACAGGTGCTAACCTATCAAAGGATGTCTTGAAGTCAGTGGTACGTACAAGAAATTTCTTTGTAAATGTACATCTGCAAAAGGACCTATACTCTATATATTCCCGCCATGCCAGAGGGACACCGTTCCTACTCAGGAATGCAGATGAAGGCGCCTATACCCTCCTCAAGGCTACATGTCACAAGCGATGATGCTGGGATGCTAACTGGGATCGCAACCTTTATACCATTGCACTATCATCTGCTCTACAATCTATGGTAGAGTTGTGCAGATAACAGGCCATTTGGCAAGACTTGACACTGCGGGAAGAAGTATCTGAAATATGAGGCAGATGTACCAGGACATAAATAACCTTGCATTTAAAGACAATTGGGAAGAGCAACCAGTGCTAAGACAAGAATTAAACTCACGTTCCTGGAGAAATTCTGTCACACACAGCTCCATATTCCCCTTCATAAGAGAAAGGGTATTAATCTCAATCGAGCTGCAGCTCTGCAGCCTGCCTTGCTAACTGTGCCCATGTTATCCTTGCCTTGCCCACTCAGATATGTAGAGCTAAGGTATACTACTGGAAAACTGCCGCACTTCAGTGTAGAAGAAGCCAGAACTATTTAGGACATCATTTATAACTCAGTTCATTACGTGCTTTGAGGTGAATGAGCATAGAAAATGCGGTAAAATGAAATGAGCTATATTCTCGTTTATCCCTCCTAAAAGAAGGATGAAGATCATTGCAGCTGGAGGCAAGGTGCAATGTTGGCTCGTGAATCCTTTAGGCTACCAGCACACGTCTGGCACTCAATCCACAGCATCACCTCTACTGGAAAGAAGAGAAACCTTGACTGAATCTGGAATGGGGAGGATGGCTSCGTGGTCATGAATTCAAAATTCACCCAAACTGAAGGGTGATTGGAAGCAGGTCTTCAGGCAGCTTACTGAACTCACAGTGTTCAAGACATCCTCACAACTGTGGGATGTGCTGCTCAAGGCTCTCTGGCTCTGCCACGGGTGTCTTGCTGTTCTACTGTAGTGACGGGAGCTAAGCAAATAAGAAAGTGAAAAGTGCCCTTATTTAAAATAAACACGGGAGAAAAATTGAGGTGTGGAGAGAGAGAAAAGGAAGGAGGAGAACGCAGAAGCTACACTTGCAGTCAGTAAGAGACAAAGCTCGACTTGCAAAGAATGTCAGAAGTGCTCTTGCCTGCTGGCAACATGTCAGAGTAGACACTTACAAAGCTATTTGTTTTTCTGAAAACTTGTGTTCTCCATGGGAGGTCTGGAAAGGAGGCAGAGTCCTGGCGTGGTCAGTGTAAGGCTGCAGAGACCCACACTCCCGAAGGGGTGCTTCTGCTGTGATGTGCACAGGTTCCCCTCTTCCCTCCCTGCTCGCTACCTTTAAATCTTGAGTTTATATGATCTGAGACCACTCCATTGTGTTTACTTCTCATAAACAACCAGGCGCCAGAATGCAACCTCTCAGATCATACAGCGAAGCCACTTTCAGAGCATTATTTGCATGTGGGAGGCAAATGTTTAAAATCCCTCAAAGGAATGATTCAGCCTAAAATCCTCCTTTGCCATATACTTAGGAATTCAGTTCTACAAAGTACATTTTCCTTTATGAACAGCTGAGAAATAAAACTGCCTGAGTTATTATCTCAGATCAACCGTTCCTTCTCCTTGAGAAAATCCCCATCACATCAAGGACATCAGTTAAATAAATATCTACTTATACAATACCTGTATGTGCGCATGTATTTCTTTCATTTAAAGTCACCCTACCCTATTTCAAATAAAGCTGTTTCCCTCTGCTCTCCTTGCTCCAGCTCCTCTCTTTTTGTACACTCATAGGAATATATGCAGAACTACAGACAATTTCACTTGTAAGAGAGCTGTACCTGCTATAAATGCACGATGCCCAGGCTGCTCCTAAAAGACAGTAAAATCTGCTCTGGGACAMATAGCATGTGAGATCAGGACCCAGCTGCTGCACACTGCAGCAAAAGACTGTCCCTCACCACATAAACAGAAAGGATACATGAACGGTGAGTGGGAGGCAGGAAGAATTAATGTTCTTATTTTATAGCCTGGAAGCTGTGGGATGGGGTAAGCTGTCCAAGGGGATACACGACTCCTCTGGCAGTGCTCTTAATTGAAACCACTCGGGGTTCAGCCCACCGCATACCGAAAGCAGTCTGCTCTCCACGGTGCTCCCTCGCATCTCCCCACTGCCTCTGGCCCAAACGCATGACTAAGCCTCCACAGCCCTTTCTCAGCAGCTTCCTCCATACATCATCCCAGGCAACAAGAGCCTCCTTGCCCTAATTCTTCTGTGAGCCCATCCTCTCGTCCGTTGAGTCACGCATAAAAGCACCTATCCTGTAAGTCACTTCCAAGCAGCACTCACTAATGCTGGCAAGGAAGAGAGGATTTAAAATAGGTAATGGCAGAAAGCCATACACTACCACATTTCTGACCTCCACTCAGGGCCTTATTCTCTATCTGCTGCTCCTCTACTACCATCTACATGTTGCTTCCTGTGCCTGAAAACTCAGTCTACTCGGGACCCTTCTTCCATTATAGGATCCCAACCATCAGTAGGGAAATCGCTGTTCAGGAATTCCTCCTTCACAGACATTTCAGTTTGGTATCTGCATAGTCAATGTAGGGCAAATAGATTTTTAATGTGCATTCACTTGATTAGCATAAAAGTTTTCACTTACATGTAAATGTTGGCTTCCTGCTCATTGCACTCTGGAAGCCGAGCTAACTGGTATTTCGTAACTCCTATTTTCATTACTGCAATGCAGATATTTAAATCAAATGGGTGCATTTCTTTGTCTATGACCAACACAGTTCAAATCAGCCCTCTGACAAGATATTCAGATGTTTTTTCAATATTGCTGAAATTATAACAGAGAAATCCTGCCAAAACCAAGGGTCAGAAGCCAAAGTCCAAGCCAAGGGGTAAAACAGCCCAAAGCTGGAGTGTGTCTGTGTTCGGGCACTGTGAGAAGAAACCATTCATGTTTACTCCAAAAATTATCACCAGATTTTAAAACCACSTTACAGAAGAAGCCAGACCATGGGCTCTGCGGTACCAACTGCAAGGCCACAAACATCTTCCAGTTTAACAGAAATGAGTGGAAACCAGCAGTGCTTAATTAGCACCTCACTGGACTGGTATTTGCTTTGTGTTTGCATTTGTTTGGATAGAATCATCATTTCTTTCCATGCATTTTCGGAGAGACTGAGTACAAAAGCTATTTGGTTTGCACGATCCAATTTTGGAGACATAATAAAAAATGGGCTGGAAGAGAAAATGCAGCCATTTAGTTGTTACTGACTGCTAGAAGTTTGTTAAAATTACCATGCAATTCTGGTGACTTTCTGTGGCCATTTAACACCAAATTCTGCTCTCAAAGGGAGAGCGTGTTTGTACCATTAGGCATAAGGCCCCTGCTATCCTGCAAGGTGAATTTCAAGAAACCCTGGGGATTTATTCAGAACACCTTTCTAAGGATGTATAAGTATCCTTCCTTAGTTTACTAGGATGATCACAGATTTCTTGCCATGGATTTTGTTGTACCAATACCACAGATAAAATATCACAGCAAAACAAATCAGAAACAAACAAAACCCTCAGATTTTAAAAGAGGGGAAGGTATGTGGTCCATGCACCACTAGCTCCCAAATTAAAATACTCATAAAAAAGAAACACAAAACCCTGAGCATACGAGAACTGCAGATGTTTTTAAGCTAGACTCTGAACAATTTCAGTTTCCAGGCCAATTTAGTAATTGAATTGATCATGTACACATTTTTCAATAAAACCTAAGGAATCAAAGCAAATAAATTCATACATAAATAAGAATATAGTTTAAGGCAAAAAGGGTGAGTACTGCCTGATATATTGTACTTTTGGGACCAATGCTATATAATGAAATACTCTAAATCAGTCCAGTTCATAACAAACTTTCATATAATTCTGCTCAGTATTTGTAAGCGTGTCAAATTGATTTGCTCGCATGAAATGGCATGAAGAGCAAAACTAGCTTCATAAAAGAAAAATAAATCACTATTTTCCTCAGTAAGTAAAACTGTTTTGGAAGAGCAGCAACAGCACAGTATGCAGAAGAAACTTCCACAGGTCTATTACAACCATGGATTTGTTGGCTTCTCCAAAACACCTGATGCTTTGAGAGAGTCTGCAGGATGCTGGCAACCGCTGCGTCACGGACACGTTTTGGGTTTAGTTCAGGAAGGCTTTCCATCCTGCGTGAAGTCATTCCACATGGCCAGCAAAGTCAGCAGACTGATGGCTGTCCTTCAGGTTAGGAATGCGCCTGACCACGGTCACAGCCACCTTTGGTGCTGGCACCTCCTCCTCTGATATCCTTGATCACAGGTTTTCCATTTGACATTTCCTAACTTCCCGCAAAGTCAGAGAAATAAGGTTTGGTCAAATACACAGAAGCAGAAATCAAATATTTTGCTCTTTATGGACATCATCTAATCTATTATTCTACCTATTCTTACTCTGTCTTCCAAATACACACGTGAAAGTCTCTGAATTTTACTCTCATCTCGAATACAGTAATTTCCACCACCCTTCCCCCGTGACTGCTAGACTCCATGATCAGTTTTACTGTTCATATCGAAAATCACAGCAAAACATTGCCACTTTTAGGTTCACAACTACATTAGTATTAATCTCAGTCCTTTCCCCTCTCCATATAGTGTCCCACTTTTCCCTTCTATGTCCTTTTTTCCTTTCTATGTCTGGGAAGTCTTTTACTTTTTGATTTAATTACCTGTCCAAGAACCTAACACTCCCTGGAGACTGACGAKTTTCATTTATAAGATGCTTTCTGATCTTTAAGACGTAAATTCCTTTGTAGAAAAACTCATCTTGCTCCTTTTCTCCATGTGAAATTAAAGCAAGTAATAGCAATTCCTTGTAGTCTAATAACTTCATAGATTTCTCTCTTCCTACCCAGTCTGACCCTGAGTGACTCCACTGCTTACTCTTTGCAATAGTCTTTCTCATTTACCTTTCCTCCAAGAACTTTTGACTCTTTTATCTTACCCGTTCAGGTAAGACACTAGTTCATCACTGCACATAGCAGAGTTCKCCATAGCATCCCAGTGCTCACGGTCAATTCCCAAGCTACATTAGACACATCCCTCCACCGCCTGAACCATCTGACAGCAATTCACTTCAAAACACACATTTTCTTTCTCCTTCCTGTCCATCATCCTCCCTTCCATGGTATTCATGTATCCTGCACTTCTTCTTTACCTGCTTTCCTTTCCTCCTCTGTCTTCACTCCAGGCATGGAGATAATGACTCATTTCCCAACTTCTCCCCACATTTCCTAGTTAAAAAGCTCTTAGCATCTATGACAGTCGTTGCCTGCCCATGGTCCAGCGTCTTACAGCTTGTTGACCATTGTGTATTGATCTAATTGCAATTAGGCTGCTCCATCTTGCCCCTTTCCCTTAGGAACAACCAGAAATTTTGGAGGTCACCTGAACCTGCACTGTTGGGAGCCTCTTCATGGACTCGCCACACCGCAGCTTGCTTTGACRGAGCTGGGCGAATATGCTGGTAAATGAGACATTGGCTAGATATCACTAGGATTTTGCCTTCCCTCAGTTACCTCACTTCATAACTAACCTGAGCTAAGAGTACAATATTCGCTAGTGAACATGCAACCCGTGAAGGGCACTGATAATACGAAATATTTCAGTTCACTTCCCGAAGAAAAAAATAAATTGGAAAGGTAAAGTATTTCAGGCTAACCTGAAACAAACTGCTCAGTGTATCTTACTTCAAACTGATTTTCTAGAAAAGCAAACGGATATCAAGCTAAGAGTTTCTCCTCCAGTTGATTCTGGGGGCTTATTTGGAAATCATTGTTGCGATTTTTGAGATTAAAATGTTTTTTCAAGACTCAAAATGGAAATATATCAGTTTGAAAATAGTGAAAGAAAACAGCTGGAGTTTGCCAAAATTGCTTCAATTTTTCAGCCACGACTAATTAAATTTACAAATCATCTCTCCTCCTCCAAGCTAGCTCCCTACCTAAAGCGCCAGCAATTACATTTCTGAAAGAATGCACATAACGTCATTTGTCCAGCATGTTTCCTTTGTTTTATTTCCTAATATCCCCTACTTAGAGAATTTCTTCTCCAGAATCCAGCATGAACAAGACCTCAAAAGCTTATTTTCCATATGTATAAAATGGCAGTGCAGGCCTCCCCCCCGCCGCCTCTGCTTTTATTCCACAGCTGGTTGTGGTCTGCAAGATGCATCGATGCATCTCCCAATTACAGACAGGCACAGTAGATGAAGCCTTCTTTTGATGAATTTGTTTTTAAAACAGCACATCTATGGCAGYCTGCAGCAATTCAGAGAAGTTCTGTGTGCATCTAGGTCTGTTCCATTTTGCAACAGCACTTAAACATCCACTTCATCTAAACAAGTATTTATATCTCACTGAAGGCAGTGAGAAATATATGTGAGTGTATCAGTAGCTCCATGTCAGGATACTTTCCTGAACAGGGGCTATACAGCATAAGGTTTAAAAACCATATTCCATGTCAAAAAAAAAAAAAAAAGTTCTTATGCCAAACCACTCTTCACCACTCTCCCATTGCATCTTGCCAGGGGAGTGATCAGCAATGGAGATTTCCTAAAATAGTAACCCTACATCAGTCATCTGAGCTATTGCAGCTGGACAAAATTAGGAGGGAATCAAAGAAAGAGGTTACACGCATTTCTGCCAAGGTACGCAACTGAACGGTTCRTCTCGTCAATAAATTCTTTACGTGTTCTGCCATGGCAAATGCCCAGGGGGCTCCAGTGTGACCTCCTCAGGAATTATTTTGAACCCTGAAATAAAGGAATTAAGGGCTGGATCTTGTTACCAGAGTCTGAGTTGACTTCTTAACATGCAAAAAGACAAATGCTTTCACTTACTCTAGRGAAAGCTTGAACACCTCAGCTATCAGTAAAGCTAATCTCAACATACAGATCACAGGACGTGGTCTGGGAAGGTTTAGACAGAAAGACAGAAGGCTCTTCTGAAGCTGCAAAATAAGAAGTATAAATAAGAACAAGCCGGAGGGCTGCAGCTCTGCTGTCAGTCTGGGCAGGGCAACCTTTCTGAGCTCCATGGGCACTGCATGGAGAACGTGGTCCGGTGGGCACTCATTGATGTTAAACACAGCTGAGGCCACGGTGGACAAACCTTCGTCAGCCGCCCCGAGGACAGGCAGCCTCGGCTCTGCTCCCAAAGGATCCTGCTCTCCTCACACCAAGTGGGCTATTGGACTTGAGCCGTGCATTAACTTACGGAGAAAAGCCCTTTTGGGACAGCTACACAGCTACCGCAAGCAGAAAGACTGTGCCAGAAAGTACCGGCTATAAACAGAGAACTGGGAAGCACTGGAGGGCAGATGGGACACAGGTCCCTTAAAATGCARTGGTGCTTGCTGTGTACGTGGCCACCCGCTCCCTGACGCCGGAGCCCGCTCCCGCAGCAGTCCGATAACGATGCCCGTCATTCAGTTAGGTCTCTGCAGCTCCCTGAAGCCCTCTGCATTTCGAAGAGACTTCATCCCGGCTGTGTGCCCATAAGCTACGCAGACGGTCGGGTCCTTAACCTCGGCTCGCCGCCGTTAGCCTGCTCACACGCGAGCTTTTACTGCCTCGGCCACTGGCTCGCCGCCTTTTCCGCAGGGTGGTTTTTCCCTTTCTTCTTCGACCTCTTGTTAAACTCCAGTGACAGGTATCTTATTCTGCTGCTTCTCCTCAGCTCGCTTTTGCTACGTGACACCTTGTTCTGCTGTCAATGCATTTTCACTAGGATTTAACATTTCAGCTTACGCCAAAAGTCAGTCTCTCTGACACATGCTTTAAACCTCTTCCTCACCTGCTGGTAAGGACAGTTCACCAGCACTTTGTTTTGTTCTTACAACTATTTGGCTAGAAATGGGTACAAGTGTTTATTCATTCACTTTTCTGGTTTCAACCTCTTAAATGCCTATGTATGTATTTTTCCCCTCTATTGCTGTTAGCCTATGATGCTACGTTTTTCTRATTCTGGAAGTAGCTAATTTGTTAGCTAACAGCTAAAAGCTAATAATGCTTTTTGAAGCTCTGGAAAAGGCAAAGCTTAGACCCAGAATGTAATGAACAATCTTATTTTTGGAGATGAGSCTGATCCAGGTACAATCAGCAACAAAAGAGCTGATTCAGCAATACTATGGGCAGCAACCTTGTTGAGATGTATACGGGCTACAGAGATGGTAACCACCATAGCAGCGACTCTCCCAAATGCAAGGACTTCTTGCYTCATTAATAGATTCGTTTGTCTGCAATATCTGCCTCCATCACTGTCAAACTTCAAAGAAACATTTGGTGACAATGTTCTTTGCAAACTTTTCTACACATACTCTGAACTGTCCTATAGAATTATTAAATCCTTGCTATATAATAATACAAATTGTTGGGCTTATGTGAATTGAAATGTCATCATGAGCACCAGTGATGTCTTGCTCAATCTAAGGGATCTGGGACTGATCCTAGATGTGTCTGGGATCTCACTGTCGGGGAAAAGCAGTCCCTCCCTTCACTCCGCTCAGTGCAGTCCAGCTACTCGTGGTGCTATAACAGCCTTGAATTTAAAAATATTTTCTCTTTCATTTTCAACTGGGAAAACGTTCTTTTGTTTCCTCATTCTTGCCTGTCCCAAGATGGTACTGGGAAGTGGTATAGCTAAAAACCACCCCAGCAAAAGGCTAGAAAAGAGAAGAAAAAGCAAGTGATGTGCCCAAGTTAGACATTATCCTAATACCTAAAGCAGAGAAGAACAGGTTACTACTGGCTGCATTTCTGTTCTGTGGCTCTTTTCCATATCAAAGTGAACAAAAAAAAAACAAACAGGAGTGTAGATGACTTTTTTTCCAGGGGAAGCCCGTAGGTGCATGCACAAAAGGTGCAGCAAAGCCGTCCACGTTCTGTTCGAGTCCAGAGCCAAGCGACGTTACCAGCCCTTTTAGCTATTTGTCGATAGGAGACAAAAACCACGCAGGCAGCTGTTGCCATAGCTACCTCTTTACGTCCTAGTGTCAAGTTTCCCTGTGCGCAGAATTATTATTTATAAGGTGGCTTAGGTGTGCCTTGCGCCTGGCAGTTAAAAACGACAGGTCCCAGCCCAGAGGAGCTTCGGGTCCAAACTAGACATAACACAGCAAGAGGGTACAATAAACAAAGGACAGAGAGAAGAGGGTCAGGCAGAGACGGTGAGATGCTGCACATACACTCTGTCAGCTCTTTCATTCCTCCTATTAAACACTGAAACAGATCTGCACCCCCGTTACGTTTTTACAAGTGTCACGCCGGCGGGCTACGCTACGGCTACTTGGTGATTATACAGCCTTGGCCAGGACAGACTCCACGTCCTCGGGAAGCGAAAGCTGAACCCTTTAGCGCACTTGATCTAAACCACCCTCCTGAATAGCTGTCAGTGCTATCAGGCTTTGGAAATCCTGTCAGCCTGAGTGCGATTCTCTCCACTAGGTTGCAGTGGTGCACAGACCCCATCCTGCTCCCCGCACTGGCTTAGTGCCTGCTGGAAAAGTGGACGTTCAGCACACAGCCTGAGCTACCACCTCCAACGAGGGCTTTCATTTAGGGGCAACATTTAGTCCCTGAATTGGCATGGAGAAATTACAGTGCTCAAAAGGGTTGCAGCCATCCTGGAGTAGGCATGAACTTACCCCGAGAGCAAAAGAATTAAAACGAATAGAAACCTAAGAGCTAGAGAGCCTACAAGTTACTGTAGCCTTGACCTCCCCCTCTCCTTACACCCAACATAGTGTAAAGACTTTAATAGCAGTGAGGCCAGATTAAGAGCACTGACTGTAGACATTTCTCCATCTACTGGCACATTGGCTGTGAGCATACCTCATCCCGACTCCCTTGTTCCCCACCTGGGAGAGAAGAGGTTCATGYAGCCTGCTCTGACGGCTCTGCCCCATCAGCAATCAGCACAGTGGCGTGAAACCACAGGAATCACGATAAGCACCAGCCTCGCTGTCCGCTGTGTTTCACTGCTTCATGCTGCCAGAAGYATTTTGCTAAGGAGCCGCTGCCATCACTTATGTTTCCCAGGCACGTGTGATGCAAATTCCCTCCAGAGCGGAGTTTGCAGCACTTTGAAAATTCTTATTTACGGGCAATATAAAGTGAACTGAATTTACTAAGGCAACAAATAACAGGATAGCTGTTGGGTTGGATTTTGTATCTACTGCAATCAAAATATCTACGGGGTCTGCACTCTTTTTACTTTGGGTGAAACTGCTGTAGAATTAAGTGTGTCTGGTTGGGAGTCCAGAGGTCTTCTGGCAGGGTCCGGCTGGCTGCAAAGCCCATGGGTAAGGGTTAGCAATAAGAGCCACCACGGCCACACTGTGCATGATGCCACTCAGAAGGGGCGGTGTGGCTCACGTTCCCGGGATGTGCCATCCGCTCGAGTGATAGAGGTGTGAGAAGCTCCCCACAGGCTGCCGATTAGAAGGCACGATCCCCAAAACTGTCCCAAGGAGGATGTGGTGACCCCTAAATTTAAGTCCTCCTGCCGGTTGCTGTTCACTCCCAAGCAGCCAGTTTTGCAAGATAAATCTCAGTTGCAAAAGGATGTTGGAGCAGCCCTTCCAGAGACAAGAGGGCTGCAAAATGCTTCACAGTACATTTGCCATCAGCTGTCTCAAGCTACCCTCAGAGCCTATTTTATCCACCCCGAGCCCTCTGGGAAACCTCTTTTCCCAAGAAATTTGACATTCTTAATTTCAGCCTGTTTTCTAGGTCAGTAGTCTCATCCCCTAGGACTTCCAGCCTCCCGGCACTGGCGTTTCGAGCACTCTCACAACCTCTGTGCTTTGCCCCTCCTGCCAAGTGCTTCTGTACAGCAAACAACGGGAGGCAGAGCCCAGCGCAGCCYGCTCCCTCGGCAGCAGCTACAGCTCACTGATGCTCTATCTGCCGAACCGTGCCAAATCCATCGCCAGTGCCCATATCGCCAGCCCCAGGGATCGTCAGGAGAGGAACGATTCAAGGAAGAGACACAGATAAGCCAGGATGAGTCACCAAGCCCCACAGCCTTCCTCCCCTCACCTTCCTCGCAGCCTCGGTGCTGCGTCCGCTGCAGCTCAGCTCTTCCTGGCTGTGTGACTGAGCTGTTCCCACTTCTCTGGTGCTTACAACCGCGCTGCTAAGGCCTGGGCAGCTTGGCATGGGCACAGCCTAGGAAAGAGGTGCGGATGGCGCAAGAGTCCATGCTGTAAAAAATGRCAGTGGGAATGAGAGCACCCACATCCCAGCTGGCCAGACCTGGGGCAGAGGCATGCTGGAACTCACCGCCATCTCAAAAACGCACCAACAAGTTATTTTGCTCTAAATTAACTGTCCTGCACTGGCAAGGTAGCACCATCAGCCTGGGCAAACCTCACCGTATCAGGGCATCTCATTCTGGCCTGCTGGAGATGCGAGGCAGTTTCCTGCCCCCAGAACAACACGCTTCTTGATGGGYTTCTAGGGTAATGAAAAGGGGATATTGCTCCCCTGCAAAGAGCAATGACTGCTTGCACTTAAACACTTCCCACCTTCAAAACTACATTTCAGCTTCAGGCTGGAAGTTTAGCTTACGCTCCAGTTTAAAGCAAGGAACACTTCCGTCTCATAACAGTTTAGCAGCAGCTAAATCAGATTTCTCGCGTGCACGTGGGGTGAAGGCGCTTATAACTATTCAGCTGGTTCTGTGGTTTTACATTGAAAACATGTTGCTATGGAGAGGCCAGTGCGGGAACGTGCCATGACTGGAATGCACTAGGGCGCAGGCAGCCCACAGCTTCTGCTGATATTTGCAGGCCCTCCACTTCCATCCACACGAACGCTGAAAATAGATCTAAAGCTCAAACGAAGCATCTGTAATACTTCATTTCTTCACATCCCTCCCTGAGGCATAGAGATTTTTTGCAAAAATCATACCAAGCATCCCACATACACTCTGAYGTCATGCCACTGATTTCTAATTCCCAGCTGCGCACATGCCTTGAAAAGGAAATTCCTTATAGCTCCATTTTAATTTTATGTCCTATTTTTGTCTGTGAAACAGGTTTCCCTCCCCATTCATCCTTCTGCTAGTAATCACAGGTGCTGCTCAGTCCATATTACCTTTTAGCCACAACATAGAGCAAATTCCTTGTGCTGCTCCATCTAATTGCCTTGCTGACTCTGAAGGATCTGATTTCCGTCATTTAAGGCTGACCTTAGCAAAGRGCATTCAGCAGCAGAAAGTGATCCGCAAATTCAGAATTATATCCACGGTTAGGCTCAGCACAGCAGCAGGCGCATCCACACCATTACGTCCCAGCCTTCGCACTCTCCAAAATGTTTGGGCTGGGTGCCAAATGGTGCTGAGCACCTTCTGATCTCAGTGACTCGATGAGACTTGAGCGAGCTCAGTAAAAGCAGTGCAGACCTGAGCCTGTAGCACTGTGGCTGGGGGACATCTTCGGGGTTTTGCATTCCTATGAATTTTTAAAATATCTGAAATATTGTTTGTTTTCTTTCTCATATGCTAGAGGAATGGATAAATCCTCAACTGTAGCATAAACATGCAGCCATCAGCCCTTGATTTCTAAAAACGTATTTGTATTAAGCTAAGAAATTATTTACAGTGACCATAAACATCCTCCCAGCATCTGGCAGCTGGGAGAGGGACTTGGAACTCACTAATTTACTTATATTGTAAACCACTTCGTAATAAATAAATAAGCTCTTAATATCTCACCCACAAAAAGAGGCACATTGCGTACAACACTATATTTAGGGGGTCCTTTTGAGGTCAAGGATTCAGCTGCTGCATTTCTCCGAGGATATTTCCTTTGACAGTATCTGTGTGTCCAAATTAATTGCTAGCGAACCTCTTTATTTTGAAAGGGGCTTCAGATTCTAGGATTGGTTTGAATGCTACAGAAGAGCCCGGGCCGGGTGTTGCTTGGCTCTTGTTTTGCCTGAACTAAGGTCAAATTCTGGTCTCAGAKGCAGAAGAGGGCATTTAAACAAACCACATAAATGCCTACTGAMCCTATACTGAGACTGCAGTAAAATCTGGTGGCCCTGCAAGGCTCCAAGCGATGGGAGTCACAGGTGAGCAAAGGCACGTCTCTCCAACACAGGACATGCGATAACACACTCCTCGGGCTTGCCGGGGCGAGATGCTCCAGGCATCGGGCACCTGCTGGGCCAGGAGGACATCGGCAATGGCTAGGGCGGGCCTGGCCGTGGCCACTTCACCAAATGCTACGCAAAGACCCGTCTGGTCTCTCTGCGCCTACGTTAGCGATGCACAGCGCATTGGACCTGCAGCCCTGCAAACACCAACCCGTCCCAGCAGTGCCAGAGCCAGCGGCCAGAGCATCCCACATGCCCCGTCTGCTCCTGTACAAGGCATGACCCMTGTTAGAGCCTGCAATGAATGTTGAGGGTATTTAAATTGACACAGACATGATTTTAAACTTCTATGAAATCCAGCACGGTGCCCTTGAGGATAAATGATGATGAGTGGCTGATTCAAAGCAATCTTTGATTAAAAGCAACGCTGTCACATTAGACTTGGTCCGTAAGGTGCATTTCGTAAACAACACTAACAGCCTTTTACAAAACCTAAGGGAAACGCGAACAGTTTTCACATACTGCTTCACTTCAATGACAACAAAAAAGCAAATCCTCTTGCAATTCCAATCAGTGCTGGTCAAATGAAAAAGTTAATTGGGAAATGGGAGAAAAATTTCTCATTCATTTGCCCTGCCCCAGAGCTGGAAGAGAGGGAGGAATGAATCAATTTTTAATATCATTTTTGTTTTAATCGTGCAATCTAAAGAATTAAATGAAGAATTTTAAAATATGAGCCCTGATGTAACCAGGTCCTACTGTATCACCAGGGCTCTGTGGACAAGCCCCATATGAGGGTTTCCCATTTATGTATAACTGGAAACAGCCTCAGAGACCTCCGACAAATTGCAAATCTCCCACTCCTATCCCCTGTACCTCCCACATGCTCCACTGGGAAGGATGAAACTGATACACAGTTGCACCAAAAATAACCCCTCTGGAAAGCCCCCACCTTGGCTAGTGAGGATGCTGTTGGTAACCCAAGGAACACTGGGTTGTTTCTCCGTTCCCTGTCACAAATGACAAGCTGTGGGGACAACTAAAGGGACATTCCTCTGTGCCCAAGTGTTCTCTGGGGTTGGGACAGACATCCTTAGCCATACTATGTTACCACTCACTGGCAATGAAGACATAGCCAGAAYGCAAAATAGCCTAGTGAGGTACCCCCCTGCTCCTGTGAGTTGTCTCCTGCTGCCATGCCCCCAGCCCAGCAGCTCTGCAAGAACCCTCCTCAGATACAGAGAGCTATGTCCTGCAATAATTTTTTTGCACAGTTGGTGATAYCTAGTCAGGGTGGGACTATTCCAGTAAAACCATACAGAATCTGCTCTGCTCTCWTAAGAAAGATAAACAAAAGGCAAATGCAATGTGCCTGTTGGTGTTTTTCAACTTAAAACCATGTGATTTTGCATGCAATTACTGCAATATTTGAAGCAGCACAGACTGCTTTCTGTTGATCAAACAGATCTGGGGGATTTGAAGGAAAGAGCTGCTCTGTGCTTTCAGGAGCAATGGTCTAAGTTCACTCCTCTTCTAACACAACTACAGTCACCCCAACCATGAAATTAGCCCACGAAATCTCAAACTATGCATRGATGGCATGAATAAATCTCATCACTGAGAGTCTCCTACTATTCCTACTGAATATCCAGTCCTATTAGTCAACATCAGGCCTTGGGCAGCATGAAAAATTGCAGAAATCCATCCTGGCTGTCACTGGAAATCGAAGGTCAATCTCGAAAACTGAAAGCCTCCTTTGAGCTTTGGGAGTCATTCACATTTTAAGACTACAAAGTGCAATTGTCAAAGCGCCGCATGTTCATGCGAAACAGGAAGGAAAAATAAGCCCCTGGCACCATTATGGGACAATGGGATCCAGGAGGAGCGGTGGAGGAATACCGCTTTTCCCAGGAAGCCATTCACCAAAATGTTAAAATAGAAGCTATTTACACAATAGGTTAGAAAATGTTAACAGTCAAAAACATGTTAGACAACATGACCTCAGTTTAGAAATATTGAGCTGCTTCTCCCATGAGTGCGTTCTTAAGTAATTTACGCGTTCTCCAAATTGAGCAAAATGAATGTTTTCTGTACTGACTCTTTTTGGTGGGGTTTCTACCTCTGCTCTGCCATTAAGGTTCCCTCTCTCCAGTACTTGTCTTCTCCTTGCCCATGACAAGATAGCCTTAGAGAGTTTAAATAAATCTCTTGTATACTGTAGTATCMAGTGAGAGTGGTTTGTAATCCACACTGTCCTTGCTGTTACCCCTGCACCTTTCAGCAGCCTTCTGTGTGGCTGAGCCTGAAGTGTTTTTAACATAACTTTGAGCCTTCCCAAGGCTACAAGGGACTATTTTGAAGTGTTCTTCCTTCTTACTTTGGGAAGAAACCCTAGGATCAACTCTGCTTCCCCATTAGGTTCTCTGCTTTGACAATTCTGCAATGTCTTCTTCATCCAGAACCTATGCAAAATCATTGAAGACTTAATGTCAATTTTCTGATGACTCAAGAGTTCAGATCCAAGTCTCTGCTTTTAGCAGGCACACACAGAGCTGTCTCCTGGCTCTCCCAAGAGAAACACAAGGCACAGGTTGGYCAAAGCACTGTCTTAAATATTTTTTGACTCAGTTAAGATGATGCTGGCAGACTAACAGGAGAGACATGGCATAGCCTTGAGCGCTTCTTCACTGAGAGGGTTTACCAGCCTACACCACACAGGCAGCTCTGCCCAGGCCCTCCACCACTCCRCGATACTTGCGTGTTCTCCTGGTACGTACTTCATGCCAGTGGACAGGCTCAGCTAGACAAACAGGCAGACAGATACAGCTGTATCCTCTGCCTCTGTGAAAATCAAACAAGCTAGCTACAACCTATAAAACTCAAGGGTGCCTAAAATTCAAACACATCACTCATTGCTCTGATTTTTACTCCCAATATCATGTATGTTCAACTGAAATGGTTTAGTCCCAAGTCTAAAGATCGCCCAAGGGAGAAGCGCAAGGAGARGACATTCTCCATAAGGAGATGTTTATCTTTGGAGCCTGCTCCCGCTGTAAGACCTGTCTGCGTGGGAGATCAGAGTATTTTAGCATGGACCCAGCTCTGCCTGCCTGGTCTCCAAGGTGCCTGGGGACGTAGGGGAACAGGATGGAAAGAACGACAAGAATATGCTTGCCACATACATCGAAGACCCCATATCAGACACTACACASCAATACTATGAAACAGAAGTTAAAATTGCTATACCTGAGCTACTGACACAATTGTAAAAAGAAAGGGAATTTGCAGTTGGACAGYTTAACTCCCTGGACACCAGTAGCTACCTCTTCCCTTCTTAATCACAAGCACTGTCTTTCTAGCATTGCTTCCCATTAACAGCTTGCTGACMAAAACAGCCTTCAGCTGAAAACAAGACAAAGACACAGGTCTTTCCTCAATGAGCTGGGAACACATAAATTTTGACATTTTTAGAAAGAAAAATACTCCTCCAGCCATTCCAGCTGTTCTTAGTTTGCCTTAGTGAAAAAAGAGACTCTTTCTCACCAAAAAAACCACAAAACTGCTCCATAATAAAACCATTTTGTGTCCCCCATAACATTTTCTGTGTACTCATTTGCTACTAAGGAGCTCCATCTTTGGTTTTGTTTTGTACAATGYCATAATCTGTTCTCAGGCTTATGTCACAACAAGAGGGGACAGAGTTTTGTATTCATTTTGCTTGCCACAATCCTACTTCACCCTACCCAGAAAAATCTAGAGACATTTCAGTGTACTTGGAGCTTTGCTTTCTGAAACACACCCATGCCATACCTTAACAAAAGCACGTTTAGAGAAACTGTTCTGGTAACAAGGACAAACAAAGCTCTTGTACCTGTCAAGACTATTTGTTAGTGTAYAAAGTGAAATTTAGCAATCAGCTCAGCTCTGCTCCATGAACTAATCAGTGCAACCCCTCATGGGCTGGAGACCTCATGCRGATAAGTAGACTGAGTGGTAATCAGGCAATACAAAATATACCTGCAAAGTAGCTCTGCTAACTAAATGACTAGAAGAAGCAAGAGGTATTCTGGTTTTCAAGTGAATTGCCACACTTCCCCTACACCAACATTGCATCTTGCGCCTGTTGTGCAACGCCATGATGCAGAGGGCCTCAAGAACAATCCCATGACAACAGAAACGACAGCAAGTTCAATCTTCTCCTTTTTTCAGATCCTTTAAGTTTGGCAAATATTTAACCCATGGGAGCTAAACTCCTTCCTCTGAAGCACTTCCAACATGTACAACTCTGTTTTTCAGGAGGGTGCAGGTGAGGCCCATTCCCCCGCATTATCTGCGCTTACTGGCGTGCTGAGGGCTGCAGAGAGGTCTCAACAGGGTTCCTCCTCACTCTCAGCAATGGCACCTCTTTCTAGAGATAGTGCCCAGGTGGGCAGATGGTTTCCCTGCCCGCCGTCACTGCTGCCTAAACCTCTCAGCGGTCTCCYCCTGCCATTCACACATGGTCCACGTCCAGGCTGAACTCCCTTTTCAGCTAGACAAACCATGTTATTCCAGCACAGCACTGTCTAGACAACCGAAAAAAAGTGTGAACGYTTTAATGAATTACTTTCCCCTTACTTTTCATGAAACTGTTGAAAGTCTGGAAGATTTCTGGTCCCTGTGCAGTGTTTGTTTTGGGGTTTTTTTGTTTGTTTTGCTTTGGTAGCCAGACATGTAAATATTTACACAGAGAGCTTCTAACAAATCACTATTATTTTGTTAGTGAGAGAGCTTTGTCCCACCATCGGGATTTCGACAAGATTCAGCAGTTTATCKTTATTCAGGCCATTCTGCGAATAAAATGGTTGCTGTCCTGCTAGACAGAAAACAGAGACAACCCTGCCTCCCCTTACAGAGCAACTGGCACTCCTCTGAAGCAAACAGCAGCAGTTATTAAACGCAAGAGAACTGTCCCGCTCACCCTGCTGAACCCAATCCAACCTCAACATTTCCTAAAATTGAAAAAAAGATGACACTGCAAAATGTCTTACATAAATTTTGCTGTCCCAGGAGCCTCCGCAGCCAATCTGAAGGGTCAAAGTACTTGAAGAAACCAGATTCTTATGGGATTTCAAGCTCCCACTCCCAGATCGCAGCGATTAAACTGAAGGTAGCCAGCTTCACCCTTGACAGGTCCCTACCTCGCTCCTCTGTCATGAGCCAAATCTCCACGTCCGTTGGGGTGCCTGAGCTTTTCTTAGAAATCTTGTAATTTCTGTATAAGAGGAGTTTCCAAATTGGTCTGAACAGAAAAAAGTCAGTTAGCAGTGAGAGGAGCACAGCAATTGTAATCTATTCTTCTATTAATCCCTTTCTTTTTTTCTTTCTTTTTTTTTTTTTTTTT
>NW_028185084.1:803549-853244 GCF_003343005.1 Rhea americana | reverse complement strand
AAGAATATAAACAAATTCCTAGCATTGTCCCACTGAAAACTGGGTGGTTTAAGTAAACAAAACTGCTAGATGTCTGTGTGAAGATATGTGGGTAAGAACAGAAATCCATGCGCACCAGCAAGTCCTGAAGCCACTGGCAAACTCATGTCTTCAGGCCCAATACAAGCCTTGGCTCAGAGCTRGCCAGAGGATTTCAGTTCAGCATGAACCATTCCAAGAAATATTTAAAGAYGTTTTCCCCCAATACTTGGCAGTGCAGGATATTAGTTATCTACACAATAAATACAGAATCAACTTCCTCAGCTCCATTCAAATCCCAAAGGTGCTTTCGCGAGGTGACTGTGTGTTCTGTCTTGCAATGCCCAGATACAGCAGGACACCATAAGCAACGGGCAAGATCACTGCTGCCATGGGGGTGTCATCTGGGTAAGCGCCCAGGTATGCAGATGCTTATCTCCATCGATGTCAAGTCAGAGGCAGGAGCTCCAAAAGTACAGGCTTTCTGCTGATATTTCTGCTTCTCCCCACTTCCATCAGGGCCAGAAATAACATGAGAGCCAATCCTCCCCCAGTTTCTCTCCCAGTACTGGGCATGGCCAATATCACGAAGAGCTCAGGGCTGAGGTTAATGGATGAAATGTTTTTTGACGCCTCTGGACGTTCCAAGTTAAGCTCAGGAAGGACAGAGTTGCACTTAGCTTGCATGTTATCCAAACCAGTCCATCAGTGCCTAATCCTGATGAATAGCTGGGTAGCTATTAAAATTGTTTGCTTTGAATAGCTAAATGGAAATGCGAGCACTTGACGCTTGAGCTAGCATTTAAAATGGGCTCAGGTAATCAAAACACCAGATCTGTGAGCGCTGGGGGTTTTGGAGGAGCTGCGATTCAGTTCAACTTTGTACCTTCAGTTTGTTATAGCAAACAACTCCCATCACCAATAAATGAAATTAGCCACCGCTCCTGATGGGGACTGGATGTGCCTGATCACAAAGGTTCACACTGGCTGCTTACTCTCCATGGTAGCTTTTTGGCCAGCAGTGCTTCTTGTACAAACTAACTCCATCTGTCATGCCACCTCGTGGTCACAGCTCAGGCAGCAACATGTTGCTGGCCATCTCTTGCTGAAGATATTCAAGATGCCAGCATCCTGTATCACAGCCTCCTCTCCACCCAGGCAGCAAACACCCAAAACAAATTTAAAAAAACCAAACAGCATGAAGGCACCTCAGGTACCTGCAGATTATTTTCCTGCTTTCACACCCAAGCTGCCAACCATTATCAGAAAATACCTGGTAAATACAGAGAGACCTGGACAGGCTGGAGAGTTGGGCAGAGAGGAACCTCATGAGGTTCAACAAGGGCAAGTGTAGAGTCCTGCACCTAGGGAGAAATAACCCTAGGCACCAGGACAAGCTGGGGGCTGACCTTCTGGAGAACAGCTCTGCAGAGAAAGACCTGGGAGTGCTGGTGGATGACAGGTTGACCATGAGCCAGCAATGTGCCCTTGTGGCCAAGAAGGCCAAGGGTGCATTGGGAAGAGTGTTGCCAGCAGGTGGAGGGAGGTGATCCTGCCCCTCTACTCAGCCCTGGGGAGGCTTCATCTCGAGTACTGTGTCCAGTTCTGGGCTCCCCAGGACAAGAGAGACATGGAGCTACTGGAGAGAGTTCAGTGTAGGGCTACAAAGATGATCAGAGGGCTGGAGCATCTGCCCTAGGAGGAACGGCTGYGAGAGCTGGGCCTCTTCAGCCTGGGGAAGAAAAGACTGAGGCGGGATCTTACCAATGTGTACAAGTACCTGAAGGGAGGGTGTCAAGGGAACGGGGACAAACTCTTTTCATTTGTCCCATGTGACAGGACAAGAGGCAATGGGCAGAAATTGAAACACAGGAAGTTCCACCTGAACGTGAGGGGGAATTTCTTCCCTGTGAGAGTGACGGAGCACTGGAGCAGCCTGCCCAGAGAGGTTGTGGAGTCTCCTTCTCTGGAGATCTTCAAGGCCCACCTGGCTGCAACCCTGTCTAACATGCTGTAGGTGACCCTGCTGAGCAGGGAGGTTGGACTAGATGATCTCCAGAGGTCCTTTCCAACCTTACTGATTCTATGATTCTATGAAATACGACATTCTGTGTAAGTGGTATGTGTAGCTTTTAAGCTACCTTTTCAAGCTTCAGCAGAGATACACAGCAAGGGGACAAACGGCATACCAAAACAGGTTTTGATGTAGGAAATTTTCCTACTGTGCTAATGCGTACTTGCTCCAAGTCATCTGTCATGGGCGATGGTGGAAGAGTCAGTAAAGAGATGGTGACAGGATGCTGGTAAAAGTAAATGGTTTAAGAGAGACTACTACATACAGCCAGGACTGGTGGAAGGCCTTTGRGTCCATGCCTGCTGCTCTCTGTTCCCATCCCTTGGGCAGAGTGAGGACAGGCCCATAAAGACAGAGCCCAGTGGCCATGAAAAAATGGGGGGTGAGAGAAGACAGTCCCAGAGTACATTATTTGTTCAGCATAGCAGAGCCACATGGCTCCCCAAGCAGGCTTTCTGCTGGAATACAACCCTGCTGGACTGCAGCACGGAAGGCAGCAGCGGCGGTGGGAAAGCCAGCTCAAACAAGCGAGTGGGCGTCCAAGTGACACGTCTGCGTGTGCTTCAACCCAGAAATGCTGCCGCCAGAAAAACYAGTCTTATTACATCTGAGCAGATGAATATTTTATGAAGAAAGGAAACACAATTTGGGCATTTCAAGCAGATAAACTGGACTGTATATTCACATACATGGAGGCAACATGAAGAAAGCCTCAGATGGTAAGCCTTACTGATCTAGTTTCCTGAGTAAGCTGACAGCAAACCATTAGGGACCTTTCCCCGAGCCATGTCCCTACACAGAAGACTATCTTAAAAAAAAAAAAAGAAAGAAAGAAAGAAAGAAAGAAAGAAAAAGGGGAAGGAGAAACCTTGTTCTGAGCTCAGCCAATGCTGTTCACACTTAACTAATTTTAGATGTACTGAAAAATATTGTCCTGGGCTAAACCTCATAGCAGGAGGCAGCAGATCAGCGATGCTCCTTTGTGGCAGCCTTTGATGGCTGCACAGAAGATATGCAAGGTAACTGGGAAACAGRACTTGCTCTCAAAACTGGAGAAAACTTGCTTCCTCAGCCATGGCCAGGAAAAACAATTTGGTACCAAGTCTGGCTCCTGCTAACCATCAAACTCTTATGCTTTCTATAAAAAATAATACAGTAATAGCCATTTTAAATGCCCAGAACACATACATTTCAGACAACCTGCTATTGCAGAATACGAAGGTATTAGCAGCACTGCAGGGGCCCAGACAATAGGTAATGCACAAGTGAACCAAGAGCAAAGGGATATCTGCCTTTACGTGGCTGAGTCACGCCAGGAATAATTGCCAATAACATTTGCATGGACCTGATATCCTTTGGCTCACTGCATGTGAGCCATGACTCAGATTTCACCATGACTCAGATTTCACCTAGGGACCAAAGATGATGCAAAGATGCATTAAATACTTCTTGTTTCACCCTTGTCAGCTGAATCAGGGCAGWGCAAACCAGCTAAGGATGTTCAACACCCAGAGGAGGCAAAGCCAAAGCACCACRCAATCTCTCTGGGATGCATTAGGGAATTGAGAGGCTGCAGGGTGTTCCCCACGAGGCTGTGGAGGATCAAGGCAGAGGCCTTGGCTGCTGGATTCCAGCTTTGGAGAAGCAGCTCCTCTCCTGCCAAGTGGCAGAATGAAACTTGATATTTTGGGGAGAGCCCTCAAAAGTCACAGGAGCCCCCCAGCATGTGCCTGCTCAGGAAAAGCGAGGAGAGCGCTGGAGGAGTTTTCTAGCTCTCCCTGYTCTGATCATTCATAGATCTGAAACAGAAGTCCCTAGACCTGGCTTTGAAGCACCACGGACAGTGAAGGCTCCAGGTAGCTCATGGCACCTCCTGTAACTGCAAAGTCCTTGGGCTCGGCACAATCCCTGTGGGCCCTACCGGGAGAGGCAAAAGCTGGGGAGGAGATGGTTCACATGGACAGGAGGGTTGGAGGACACACTGGGGCTTGTGGAAGGAGGCTTGGGAAGAGCCGCTGTCACTTGAGGGCATGTGTCCAGTGCAGCGGCAAAGCCACGTTGCCGCCCAGCATGCGCCCGACGAGCCRTAGCTGGGGGGGAACATACGGCGCAAGCCAACCGTGGAGCATCATGTTGAATGAGACTTGACAGGTCCGACCGAGCTCTGCGCTCGCAGAGAAGTGCCCGGGGCCCCACGGCCGGCGACAGCGCCTCCACTCTGCCCGGTCCCGGCACGCTCGGGGCACGTGGGCTTCAGCGTTTGGCTCGTCTCAGAGCGGGCTGGCCGGGATCCAGCGGCGAGAGCATCATCAGCGCGTTGCTGGCTCACGGTGCGCTCTTACCCTGCGCGGGGGTCGGCAGGGGGRCCGCGCGCCTACAGCCACCCTTCGCTTGTCACCTCCAGGCTTGGATCGCTTTTTTCTTCACAGTTATCTAAAGGTGAGGARGAGCTGAGAAACATGACACTGACAGCGCCGTAGGAGTCGCGGACATAAGGCCTTCCGCTACGCGCCAAGCAAACCCGCTGGAACGGCTTGGACACGATAGGTAAACAGTGTCGGGCTCGCTCAGCGGGGAGACATTTGTATTTAGATGTTATAGATAAGTGGTGCATATTTGAGACATCTGAAAGTTATTATTCCAGGCAGTTTCTAAACAGAGAATCGCAGTTGTGTAGCCCCTTAACTCCAAGCTGACAGGCAGGATAATGATTTAAATTATTGTTAAACATAGGCTCTGTTTTAAGTGGATGGAATTCAACATCATGGTAGGTTTGGGGGAATAAGGGTGTATTGCAAAACACATTTCCAATTGCTGCAACTCTGATTTGCAAGAGCTTCTCTGCTAACACCAAGCATCACTTTTCACGCTCTGAAAATGGCAGTTGTAGACATCCTCAAAAGGCAACATCATCCCACTATCTTCTGGATCTTTCTCACTCCATTTAATTGCAATGAATTTGATTAAGAGAGACTAACTTTTTGAAAAAAATCGTAAAATGGTTTCACAAGCTTACTGAGTTCAACAGTGAACCATAATCATTTTTACAATGCTTTAGAACTACAAGTGATCGATGCGTCTTTTAGTTTAATTAGGTTACATTTATTATGCTATGTTATCGCTTTGTTTTTTAGGAAGAATATACTGATTCATTCCTCATTATAAATCATCTGAACTATTGTAATATATTAAATCAGAGTATCATATTTGTTTCACCTGTGAAGTTTGCTTTCCAGCATTTTAATGTGTCGTTGATACCTCCGCACTCCACTCCTCCCAGAACCTGTCCACACTACAAGCAAATTCAGCAGATATTACACTCAGAGGAGCATTTTTGCCCCTACCATAAGCTGCTTTTCAACACATCAAAGGTAAAGCGTGACCACACACTGGCTCCATGCTGCAGCCTTTATGCAGACAAAAATTCAGCAAAAACAAACAAGTCTCTTACACAGAAAGGAAAAACGAGAAGGAAGAATTAATGTTTTGCTTATTCAGCATCTGACTGTCTCTYTGTGCCACAGAGCAAGCTCCCACCCAGTATCTCCAACCTACAGCGTTCTCATTTCCCAAATGGGCAATTCACAGTAATGCGAGCTACAGCTTGTCTCTGCTCATACCAYGAAGATGTAACTGGGTCTAAAAAAAGTAATCGCGCTTCGTTACTTAAGGGAAAACACATGGATGATTAATAATAGATGAGCCTTGCAAAGGCCACCCATTCCACTCAGCGTACCAGCCTCTTATCCCAATTATCCTCATCAATAATGCCAAGAATTGCTTTGGAAATTTTAAGGGAAATTGAGTTCGCTTACCTATGTTTTAATAATTTCTGGGTCTAGCCGGATAGGGGCATCACAGCAGAGCCTTTGACGTACCTAACATGCTATCAAATCAAGTCATGAAAAGATAACTCAAGTCRCTGCTATAAATATCCACACTCTGAAGGCGCATACATCAAACAAATGTAAGGCACTTTAGTTGGTTTGGTAGTGTGGCTTGCCCACTTTAGCCCATGATGGATCCAATAACCCAGAGGAGATGATGCCCACAGTCCCCTGTGAGGAAGGAAAGCAACATCCTTATCCCACAAAAAAAAAGGCACTAATATGACTCATCTCAGGAAAACAAGAAATTTGGGCTCGAATCAGGAGCTGAATCGTAACTTCATATCTTGTCCTCTCCCTGCCCTCTCCAACCACTAAAATTAACCTCCAAACGGTGACTAGCCACAGAGCAGCTCAACGCAGAAGCAACAGACTAAAATCACACCAGGTTCCTTCCCGACCCTTTCAGCGGGCAGCCAAATAGCCCTGGCCTCCAGACATAACATTTGACAGACAAACATYTATTGGAGAGAATAAACGATTTGTAAGGGCACCAAGCAGAGTATTTCCCACATATCTCTCATTCTGGTCCGCTTTTAGTTACTCCAGCTAAGCTACTCATTTAAAGAGTTGGACCCCAAAGGGTTCAAAACTTATTTGAAAGTGTTTCAAAACAGCACATTTTGGCAGATGATCTCAGCACAGTGCAGGCAGTTTGAAAACTCACCTTTACTAAATTCTCACATCCTGGCAGGAGCTGACAAAGGCACCGTGCTCCTTCCCCACCTGTGGCAAGATTTTTTRGTCTCCAGAGAAATATATCCTGATAGTTTTTGTAGTCATCTTCATGCTATAGAGTGTGGACTCAGCTACTTGATAATGGGAAAGTGCAACACTAAAACTGGCCCGAGATATTCTTTTGTGTCACCCCCTTTTTCACTTGTGACACTGAAAAGACAGAAGAGTGGACAGATCTCAAAACAAAATTGCAGCAGCCTCGACTATTTGGCTCCACCAGAGTCAAAAAAGGATATTAAATACGGAGAGAGGGTTGCAATCAGCCTTGCTGAGAAAATAATAACCTGGGAAATTCTGATTCATGCTGATTTGTGATCAAGGACTGTGACTGAGATACCAAAAAAGGGAATTGAATCAGATTTTCATGGCTGTGTCAAAATGAATTAATTCTCATCATATAACTGGAAAAGAYTTAATATCACAGAAGTGTTTTTGGAATGACAGCAGGATATGGAGGCTCTGGTAAAGGAAAAAAAAACATGATTATTGGACTGGGCAGACTGACAGTAAGGAAAGATTAAAAAGAACTAAATATTCCCTAAAATAATAGCTTGGTCAAATAGCCACCCAAAAGGAACACCTTGAGGAGGCGACAACAGCTGTCAGCATCCTAGGCCTGGGGAGACGCAGGAAACAAGTGGTGACCACAAATATGCACTAGAAGACGCCTGTGCTAGAGTAATCAGTAATGAAAGTTTCCAGTAGTGATACTGAAGTTATCTTTACATCTACCTGGAGCAGTCTGAGAAGCTGCTATCACTAGCTAGTTGGTTTTCACCCTTCAGCTAAGGACAGGAAGGACTTGCTCTCCGGGTTTGTCCCATGGTTGGACACCTTCAGTCACTGCTTACGCTGCAGGAAGGTGACCTGTGCCAGCCACAAACAACAGAGATGCAGCAAAGTCCACCAGAAGCTCTTCCACCAGCAAAGCAGCACCACCTTCCCAGCGGTCATTTACCCATGTACCTGCCACAGAGAGGGGCTAAGGCTTTTTTTTTTCTCACTTCCGTCATTGCCAGCAAAACTTTTAAAGCAGATCAAATATCAGTCGAATCCACTTTGAATCTAGCTGAACCAAAGTCAGGCCATTTGAGTTCTATACGCTTAGCCATAAAAGTGATCCCAGGAGGCATAACTAGTCCTTTTTAAAAAACATTTGTAATTAATTTTCATTAATTTTCCAGACTGTCTGTCAAATATAAATCCTCTGCTGGGAAATACTACACTCAGTTCATATTTTAAAGAGTCTTTTTTTTTCCTACTAAGCAGGATAGAAATGCTACTAACTGGAAGATTAGACTCTAAAGGGCAACTCAACAGATGGGAGCTATCTGCAGCAAATTCCACAGATACAGATTGAGGGGTATGAAACCCCCATTRCAAACTACTGACAAACAGAAGAATATTTATTTTCTCCTCATAGAACCTGCTCACCATCAACCAAAACATCCCTTTGATAGATATGGCAGTAGTATTAGCATAAGACTTCTTTAAGAAATTCAYTATATCATAGAAAGTGCCTTTGCTCAAAGAGGGATAGGTGTTATCAAGAGCAGAATGAAAAGCCACTGATCTAATTTGGGATGTAAGAAACATATCTGACTTTGGTGGTTCCCCATGGAGTGTTTCTCTCCTGCATATTCATAATCTCTTTGCTAGAGACAGTGCCAGTGGTATGTACTTGACCTGATAAAAGAGCTGGCTTCTCAGCAAGGAACACACCAGATATCCAGTGACCCACGCTACCCTGAGCTACCTGACTTCACTCTCCTCCAAATCCACTTAAGGGATTTTGGAGGAATCCCTTGGGATTCTTAAGCACATACCTCTCTTCAGGAATGTGAATTAACAGACCTACTCAAGCATATACCTAGTTTCTGGCACACAGGATACAATCACATGTGCATATGAAGTTGGTAAGTATTTAACCGTCTTGTTGAATKCAGCTTCTGGAGCCTAAACAGCCTTTTCCAAGTAATTGAAAATATGGCTCCAACCCTGGGTAATCAATCCAGTTGGGAACTACACACATTCGAAAACCAATATCTTACTTCCAGTTTGAATTTCTCCTACATCAGCTCTCATCCATTCACCTACCAAAATAGACTGCTTTCTCTCTTGCCATTAGTATTTACTTAGATTGTTGGCTCTATTTGTTTTTTTATAGAGCACTGGTCTTTCAGGTCTCACATCTAGAACTGACACACTGGAAATTATAAAATGAATAGTCATAATAGTAAGTATGGTCTATGACCAAATTATTTATATACTTGAGTGAGCTAATTAGGTTGAGTTGAAATCGCCAGTCCCCGTAGCTCTGCAGGGAAATTCTCCATCAGTTCAGTTTTCTGTTCAGTTGTTTCTTGCACTGACCTTCAATGTGAGGCCAATTTCCTTCCACCTGCCTGAGCAGCATTAGAGTCAAGATCTAGAGACCCTACCAAAGTGGTCTGCTGAAAGGCTYGGGAGGGTGATGCTGCTTGCAGACRCTGAAGAGTGCAAACAAAAACAACCAGGAAAACAGCATTGCAGAAGGAGGATGAAGAAACGTAATTGCCTTTCGAAATACTTTGATCAAATTGTCAACAGTCTCCTTGGTTTAAGCAGTCATCTCTACAGCTCTGTGGGCTACAGCCCTCCCCACTCCAGGGCTGCAGAGAAAGGGGGATGTTCTGCATTAAAGATTTTAAAGGCATTCATTCTTTCCATAAAAGTGATGCAGTCCTTATTGGCACGGTACTGACATAGGAATAGGATTATTGGATTCTAAAGGCTTTTTCCCTGGAATGGTCTTTATCCTCTTAAAGGAAGATAGAGCAATTAAGAATTTTCTTTTTCTCCTCAGAAGAGGATTAATTTTCTGTGAAGGGTAACAGTGGTAGCCAGGTGTATCACAGGAAATTTTCATCTTAATGATACAAGATTTGAGTCTGTGGTCATCAATCTCATCTATCTATCTTTTATCCCTAGTTACAGCAGTCGATATGAGGCAGATAGAAGTATCCTGGAGAAAGAAGTTGCAGCTAAACATGACCAAACATGRAAGGCACAAGAAAATAATGCTTGCACTTACAGAAACTTCTTTGAAGCAAGACCTAGAGGTGCYGGCCATCGTCAGAGAGAGGGGATTGGATTCAGCAGACCTTCAGTGAGGCACCATGGTAGTCCTTTTGTGACATGCCAGGTCAACTATGCATCCATATACACCACAAGAACCTAAGTTTGGAAGGACTGACACAACTAAAAGCAGCCAATGGACTTGAAATGTAACTGGAAGGATGAAAACATCTTACAGCATATTGTGGAAAACAACTYTGGGATTCTTGGGGTATACAGCCTGCACCTTGGTAAAATTAACAGCAAAACTTCCCTGGAGCAGTACTGGGCCTCAAGACAACATCGTCAGGCTAAAGCCAGGACGAGGTAAAAGGCTGCAGCAAGTTGAGGAGAGCAGGGTCATGTGAGACCACGGCCCACCTATCCCTGGGTACTGCCTTCAGCAGCCCGCAAAGTTGATTCCTGGGGAGAACCACAYGCATGGGGCAAGCAGAGATCCCTTCTCCCAGCACACTCCCAGCTACCCCAACCAATGTCCAGGGTGCTGGTGATGCCTTTGCATTTGACTGCCCTTGAAGCACCACTGAAAACTACTTTTAAGATATTGCTTGACTCAATGTATTTTCTATCTAGACAATCCTGAAGCTGCACAGTGTTGCTTGTCCAGAGACCGTGTCGTATGAACCACATACCTTACACATCAGAAGAGAGTCACATACAGCTGATGAACAGAGGGGCTGTTGCTGCCTACGAAATCCTAGCTTGGATTAGCACAGGTTCCTCAGTCTGTTCTCTCTGGGACAGGCCGAGCAGAGCCTGCAGCAGCTTATGGTGCTTGGGGTTTCACCAGAGAACTAAGGAAGGAGTAAAAACCAGAGGCAAGATCCTGCTCACAGTGCAAAACCAGAGCAACTCCACAGGTAATTGTGAGTTTAGGCTGGTATAACTGAAAATAGAGCCGGGCTATAAGAAAAGATTTCTAGACTGAGCAGTTCTGCTTATAAAGCTAAGAAAAACAAATGGAGACTTCGGAGTTYGAAGCAATCTCAATTTTAGCTCTATTGTTGATAGGGAGGGTAAAGCCAAAGTAATTTTGTTAAAGGTGTCTAACATTTTTAATGACCCAGAGGCCTACAGGGATAACAAAATCCTGTCCTCTGTATGGTAAACTGCATATTCAGCAGCTGTGATACCAATTAGATGTTGAAATGACAAAGTGCTATCTCACACCAGCAGAGACATACAGTACAGAGCCTGTGTTTAGTTTTAACATATGAGCAATGTTTAGCTGTCATCTGTCATATAGGCTTAGGAGAACAGGCCTTCCTCAGCTGGAACAGCTGGAATTGCAAGATTAGAGCAATAAACACTCATTCTTTTACCAGATCATATTTTTGCATCCCAAACTCACCTTCAGTTCAACTGTCTTACACTGGGGTAAATCCACTCTTTGTCAAGCTGTGTTTATGCAGGGAGAGGGGTTAGCTTTCAACATTACGACATAAGGTTTCGTAGAGTTTAAATGATTCTGCTGAGTATTTTTGAGGAAAGTCTAAAGAAAGCTGCAAAGTYTAACTCTCTGCTCTAAAATATTCTCTCCACTTTTTTTCTGAAGACTTCTATTACTTACAGAGTTATAACAGGAACCCCATCAGACAAACTAAGAAAAATATAGCTCTATGCTACATAGRCATCAGTTAGGAGAATATTTTTTTAAAAGAATAACATAGGTATCTTATCCTAATAGTMACAACAATCCAATAGTTCTAATCAAAAGACCAAATACTCTTCTAACACAAGTAGTTCTTTGAAATCTTTCCTCAGAAGACCATACTGCTCCATTAGCRATGTCTGTTCTTATTCTCTAAGGCCCTGTCTATACCAGAAACTTCTGTAACTAACGATAGCTCTTTAATTAATTCAGTATATATCCAATTATTCCAGTAGCTTTTGCCTTTAAAAGAAGTAAAATTAGGTCAAAGTATAATACCTTTGAACTAGAATCACTGTTTCCAGACTAAAAGTTCCTGGCTTTTCGTAAAAAATAGTAACACTTAGCAAAACCAAGGTAAACTTCTTAGTGCAAGCCAGTAAGACTTAYTTTTTCAAAGCAACCACTAAATCAATAATCAGAATGAATATTTAATGTGATACTTTTTTTTAATACAAGGCCTCTCTTTGCATTGTCTGTGCCTAGATTACAACATTCATGTACCAATATATTTATGCAGCACCTACAATTCTCACAATTGTCATGTTTCCTTGTGCTTTTAAGGGTAATATGGAAAATACTATTTTACAGTTTTTCTTGTCTGTGTTAGGAACAATATTCTAGCTTGTCAGAACTAAAGGAACTTCATAAAGCACAGAATTTATTTTTTTGCTGATTATCCTGTTGTTAAAGTCTTCATTTTTCTCYGTCTGGACAATAAGAGCCAGAATAATCTCTGGCCAGCCTGGGTTTGCTTGGGGGTTCTCCTGACACTGATGGGGAATCACAGAGCTGCCTTGGGGCTGCAAGCTAACTCTTGGGAACCTATCACTCTTGGAAAAATACGTCCCTCCTATGTGCAAAGCAGGGATTGATTAAAACGGCAACAGACGAGTTATTTATTAAACTGCTTTCAAATTTTTAGTTATGTTAGAGAGCTTCCTGCGGCTGCTATAGAGACAACAGCTACAGACAATAAAACTTTATGAGCAATTTAAATTCTCTCTCCCCTTAGGACACGCGGAAAACCAATGACAAGCAACCGTTTGCAGGTGGCATRTATCTTCCCTTCATTGAGGAGGACTCTGTTTAAACATATATTATTCTTTTCCATCGGATTGTCACAAACTTGCACGGGGAGGGCAAATAGTTTATAGTTTCCACTTTCACGCAGTATACTTTAAAAGTACACTGCAGTCAGATTTGATTAGCCAATTTTGCTTAGCGCGAAGCACTCTTGGAAGATGAGAGCAGCAACAGAAATGAATTCCTGTGGGCAACGGAAAATGAAGCTTTTGCACATGAAAATTAAAATAAGTAGTAAGCATGTGGTAAAGATGATAAGTTACATTTTTCAGTCTTACACCATTCACATCTGAATTTTGCCCATAAATTCACCTCATTTYGGGCTTATTTAATGTTGCTTCTAAAGGTACCCTGGAGCCAGAGATTCAGTTTACCCAAGAACTGACAYGGGTAAAGAAAGAAAAACATTTCCTTCCTTCCTTCCCTATAAAACATGCAATTTCCTTGTCAAATTTACACTAGCTTAAATCTCAGGAAGGGTAAATCTCCCTCCACGATCAGTTCGTATTTCAACCTGATACATTGCAAACATAAGGTGACAAAAAGCTAGAAAGTAGATCTGGAGAAAGAAGATTCCTCAAATATCTAATGTAATATATAGCACTTCCAGTTAAGTCTAGTCAAATCTGTATACACACTTATGCTTGATGTATATATTCATACAGCTTCTGCTTCTGCAAAATTTAATGTATGTACATTCAACATTTTTCTGCTTTCCAAGGTCTTACTAGTTTTTCACATATTTTATATTCCAAGAAATTGGTGAAACTTTGCTTTCAACAGGTGCCCTTCAGTGGGCCAATGTAAATATAMTTATAATTGGTTTTCTGATTTTTTACTAGTAAAAGTACCAAGAGTACTGTGTAATATCTTCTGAATAAAAACACAGATGTATGGCAGAAGAGCGTGAATAGAGTAATTAATAGTAAAAGTGTTTGGATTTTGACCATACTAGTAATGAATGGGACTAAGAGGAAAACCAACAGGTTGTTCCCTACATGTTATCTCATTCAAAATAGAGTAGGGAGGATGTGTGCAGAAATCAGAATTTCTTTGCAGTCTCATTTTTCCATATTTTTAGATTGCATCTTTTGTAGTTTGCAAGAAAACATACTAGATGCTTGGACTAGATGATCGCCCCTTCCAACCTCAACTATTCTGTAACTCTGTGATACAATATTTACTACCAATAAAATCGGGCAATTTTCGACAAGGTACCATACGCCAGTCTAACTAGCCAAATGCTTGGCACAAGCCAGTTCATGTGAGACACCATCATTTGGTTCCCTTGCGCTGCCATCCCTACTGCAAAGATCTAAAGGCCCCAGGAGTTAAACAGCTGGTCCTTTCCTTTCCTTTTTTTTTTTTTAATGCTTTATTATAGCAGGGAGAGAGCAGACTGCTTATTTTTCTCGGACTCTTTCTGAAGTGTGAATGAGCATGTGTGTATGTTGAAGTGATAACATAAGGCTAAGCCACATTTGTAGTAAATAYTACTTTAAATTACCCCATGTCATCCGGGAATGTAAAAGTGCACTTGTGCAAAACTAGCTGCCCAAAAAGGGAAGCGGAGCTGTAAACCATTCTGCCTACACGTTGAGCGTGTCAGCAGGAGAGTCACTGTATAAGGGTATGTTTACAGGTCACTTAAGCCTGCATCTATGCTGAAACTCATGCCCTAAATCCCCAAACATTCATTCAGTCCCCTGTGTGGGTGGAGGCAAAGAGAGCAAGGAGTATTACCGTTACTGACCACGGGAGCACTGCRGTCCATTTTAGTGTGAACCTGTTCACTTCAGCCACTTGCAAGGCAGATTTAAACCAAGGGTTTTTTGTTCACCCACCAGTGACAGCTGAAAGGTGGTCAAAACTCAGTTCCTGACCTCACTTTGGCCAACAGCCAGTGGACTATGCAAGCATTTTTTTCACCTGTCTCAGTGGAAAATGAAGCAGGCAAAGAAGCTGCTTAAAATTCTCTGCTTCTGACCACACAGCAAGAGCATTCACACCCAGGAACTCCTGCAACAGCCACACRTATGCCTAGGCACTAATTACACAAGAGTAATTATCAGTAGGGTTGATGCTATGGGTAAAGCTGTAAGCACAAGGAAATGAAAAGTTAAGGTGCATAACTATACACAGCTTCTTCGCTTTCATCTGTAGGTACAACGCAGTGATACCAGCGTGCTGCACTGTCTAACTCCAACACCTGCAGTGCTGATGGGCACAGAGCGCAGGAGAGTGGTGGCCACCCCGGAGCTGGGCCGCACAGGCAGGGCTCATGGTATCCCTAGAAGGGGTGATGCTACTGTAAGCCTCTGGCAAGTCATTTGACCTCTTCCAGATTTTGGGAAGAGACAGTCTCATTGCACTTGGTAATTGCCTCACTTTACAGAGACCCTAATTTTGGTTGGGAAGGCTACTGTGATACAGATAAGAGAATCTGCAAGTTTTGGAAGTTGTGACTTCCAGTGACATAAATATACCCTGTGAGGTTCACTGCAGAGATGGGAACTTGCAGTGACAAAGACTTACTGCTGTATGTCTTTGCTTTGGGAAATGTGAGTTTGGAAGGGAAGTTCCATTCTTGTGAGTCAGAGGGGAATATTCCCAAGATAGATAGAAGAACAACCACTAGAAATTGTAAAGCTCAGACCCTTGGGTGAAGCACACACCAAATCAAAAAAAAAAAAGAAAGACAGTGTATTAACCATTAGCAAAATAACGAAGCTCAAGAACAATAAGTCTCTTCAAGAGGAAAGAAAGAAAAGCTGAAATGGTATGTAAAATGCTAGGCTCTTCCATTCCACACACCATGCCAGCATCCCCTCCATCACATGCCCTGCATGCCATACCAGGCTGAATTTGACCATATGTTTGTAGCTAAGCTATGAAATTCATTTGTCAAGTCCCTGGAGTTTTTGGCAAGCTGTCCTGTACTATATGTGTGGCCTGCTATACTAAAAAATGGCATGCAGAGCTTTGCAGGGGGCATGGCTATATGATTCAGAGGCAACATAGTTGATTCTTTTAATGCTCAGATYTTCAGTGCTGTGTAAGAATGAATGGAGATACAGGAGACTCAAGTCGAAGACGTTTCAGCATAGCTGCTAGGATTAAAGTCTGCTGAAGGCTGTTGGAACGTGCTATAAATATGTATCTGAGCTCCACGCCAACTGTGTAAACTCAGAAGCTGCCCTGCTTCATTCAGAGAGTTTATACCAACCAGAGCCACAATTAGAATCTGGAACCAGTTAAATTAGAGGCAAATCAGTGGCTGGTAACAGTCACATCTTCCTTGTGAAAAGGGATGTGGAAGATGCTGGGACAATGCAGGAGCAGACAAGGGACAGGAAATCATTTCTTGAGCRTTTTGAAAGGAAGCACATAATCCAGAGTTATGGGCCTTCATTAATCAGGCGTAGGAGTCATGAGGTGCCAAATCTCACAACAGCCTGGGGGACTTTGAGTCATTTGTAAGCTCTTCCTAACTGAATCTTGAACATGACACATTACCAAACTCTAGATCCCAATTCAAATATCACCTTCTTGGCCAAGGAACAGTTGCCTAGTGGCTCTGACTCAAGCTGATTCACAACAAAAGATAAATCTTTCTACTACTAAAAAAAGGCAAATAGCTGCCGAGAAATCCTTTAATTCCTTCCTCTCCGTTGTGCAATTTTGAGTCAGTAGTTTTTGCAGTGAGGTCAGAGCCATTCCTCCCTCTACCTCCCGAACCAACATCCTTCTTCCCTGCTCTGAAGGTTACTATGGGCAGTCCTGCCACCATATTTTTTAATACAGCAAACAGTGCAGGATGGAGGCAGAATTGTCTGAAAGAGGTTTCATTAAAGCTTTCAGTATGTAACATGAAGACGAGAAGGTTTGTTGTTTTAACAGAATTAGCAGGCTAAAATACAGGAAAAGCCAGAATTTCCCTCAATCTAGCAGGATCCTCTCATCTCCAGTAGGAACTTCAGTTAACAGGTATTGCCTAACTTTTCCCATGGTGAAAACAAGACCAATGAAACTACTGTTACCTGTAAAAGTGCCCCAGCAACACTGCAAAGCCAACTCTAGGTTTGCATGCTGACATCTCAGGTTCCCCACTAAGCTAGCTGTCCACTGAGCTGGATCCTCAGTAACTCCTTCTGGTTGGTGTAAGATCTATATGTTCAGATACCCTGAACCTTGACAGTGCACATYTGGAACCAGATTGACTCCTCAGGAGTACCAAACTGCTTCAGTTTCAAGTAAGTATGGCAGAAGACACAAGCACTCAGCACTCAGCTCCAACCGCATTTCCAGTCTTCAGGCTTCAGAGGATGAATCAAACTCCTCTGCACAAGTCCTGCCYTGTGAAAGCAACATCCTAACAAAACCGGCAATAGCTTCTCATAGGTTATTTGGAATAGATACATATTACAAATCTGCCCACTAACCCAGCCTGAAAATCATAGTAGTGCCATATCTAGGAAGGAATTATTCATAAAGTGTAAAATGCACTTCCCCACCTTGGCTTGCGGGAAACAGCAAGTAAGATAAAAAGCAAGTTTTACAAAGTATATTCCACRCTCCAGAATATGTTCCAATATAGTTTAGTTAGCACATGATCTCTCAGCAGAACTCTATTTATCTACAGATGGTGTCTAGTGATATATCATAGTTGTTGTTTCCCACTGTCCCACTTGTGTGGTATTCACATGCTAAACTCTAAACACCAGTTATTCTTGGCTCAGATTGTGAGATGCTCTGAGAAGGAATAACATCTTCCTCCCTTCCTCTGTCCCACCTCAGACTCAGTGCAGCAAGCTGGACGGACAACATCAGGCTGGGCCATCACAGGGGACAGGACAGCACCATTCCTCCTGCCTAGGATCCGGGTACGAACCCCACGTTACCTGGCTGTACCTCCCGAAACGCACTTACCTAAGAGCTGCACGCCACGGGTGAGTCCGTAGACATCGATCAAAGCCCAGAGGGGTTCTGCTGTCCTCACCCCGCTGAAGAACAGCATCGCAGCGGAGTCGTTCACCCGATAGAAAACCCGTCCCTTCTTGTCTACCCAGAACGCTATGATGTTTCCTTCATTCGCAAACTCTTCTGGCAGAGCCTTGGCCCAGAAACCGCTTTGGGAAACCAAGTCGGGACACGCGTACTTCGGCAGGGTATCAGGGTTAATCCTGGATGGATCCTTGGAAGTAAACCCAAGTCGGAGAGCCCCACTCCAGCAACATTGCTTTTTAGTGATCTGCAAAGATAACAGCAGCAATAACAGCACTTGGCACTCAAGTGTGTATTTACACACTGCAGGCTCCATGCTATCAAGCACTGAGGGCCACTGCACAGCTCTGAGTGCTGGGAGAACCTTAGGATGAGTCCACTAGATTCAAGAAACATTCTACCCACCACCAAAACACTGTTGCAGTTATTTTAAATGCAAGTAGCAATGCTGCACACTAAAGAGAAAATGCTAATATTTTAAAAARTCAAATTAAATCTATGGGGAGAGATAAAATGTAATTACAGCTGCATTATGATTYACTTCTGTTTCTAGGGTAATTCCTTTTGGCCTAAGAACCATCCCCTTGCAAMATGTGCCAAGAAACAGCCACAAGATCTTATATCTCAGCTAAGACAGCACCTACAGCAGCATAGCCCTYCCTACCGTGGTGCTCGGACAGCAGGGTTTCTCATGACCTGAGGGAGAAGCACTGACTCCACAGCTGCAGTCACCACCATAGGGTTTTCTAGGTTTCCCAGCCAAGTAAAAGACAATCTTGCTCTTGTTTAGCTTGTCAGATTGGATGAAATCACAACTTTGCCATAGATAACTTGTGTGCAAAAAACATAACTTAAGGTATTTAAGTATATTAAACGCACAATTAGAAGACAATGACAGATGTTGTCTTATGTCTGGGAAAAACCTACTCACTTCAACTGTGACTTGTTTTCCAGGATATGTTGTGCGTGTCTGGGGAAAACCTGTTCACTTTGGCTATAAGTGTTTTTTCAGGACATGTTGTACACATCCATACTCCATCTGTCAGTATGTGGTATGTCAGTATGGATCCAGCAAAGATCTGGGTCCAGGATAGCTACTTTGCATCAGTTGACACATAATAGGTGTCTTTGTTCATTCATTGTTCTGCAGCAAACATACGACTGAAATGTCCAACAGTTGGAGGACCAACTGGAGACCACACTATTGCAACAAGGTTGCCAAAAGATGACTTTTTGGAAAGCTAAATTCATCTCTCATCACTGCAGTGATTTTTTTCCAGCAAATTTGGTGACAACCTCAAATAACTTCAACCTAGAAGTCTCCTTGAACTAGAAAATGAATAACATACTCCAAAATCAACGGACAAGACCCATGGAGAAAAAGCCTTATGGCCTAAATTTTTGGTCGTGTTGACYGTTTGTCATTACAGTGAAGACCTAAAAGAGCAAGCAGTAAAACTTGCAGAAGCATAACCTCTAGYGGAGAGGCCTCCCTGCTGTCCAGCTATGAAATACAACATGACAGACCATCCTGCAGAGTAGGACRGCAGTCCAGGATGGCTCACATGTGCCTCTGAAGCCTTGAGAGGGAGGACAACACTTAAAAAAGGGACAGAGCATACAACAAAGTTTGGTCAGTACCAAGAGTGGAAAGGTGGAATTTGTCAGGAGTCCAGCCCCGAGGCAAATGGCAGACCTTCGGCCATGACTTGGGCACAGGGTTGGCAGCTCTGACACCCACTGCAACTGTCAGTTTCAGGCTGCAGTAAGAAGGGTTGCACAGGAGTCTGTCCTCCCAGCTAGGACAGAATTGCCCATATGATATTTTTTCAGGTAAATGACATCTTCAGGCACCTCTGCAAGTGCTAGATAACAGCTTCTTGGACTTGGAAACATCTCTAGCTGTGGAAAAGCCCAAAGATGCAGCTATCTTAGAAGAGGACCCAACTAAAGTGGAATGAGTTATTTTCCAAATGTGATCTGGGAGGAATTGCAGGAATGGATGTTGTGCACAAAAGCCTAGGTTGCAGCTCTTCATGTCCCAGCCTGGAAGCTGGAAGCACAGGATTTTATACAAGGGATTCTTTGAGATATGCTTCTTTGGATTTCTGAATTCTCTTCTAATAACATTTATAAATATTGCATTATTCTTTCACGTGTTCCTCTCCAAGGCAAATCCGGAACATATGCCCTTGTGGGCATAACAGTCTCACAACAAAGACATTGTTCAAAGCCTAGAGATGTCTGCTTTATAATTAAAGTATCAGAGAAAATAACTCAGGGCAAAAGAAGAGAAGAGGAAAAGAAAAAGAAAAAAAGAAAAAGAAAAAGAAAAAAAGAAAAAGAAAAAAAGAAAAAGAAAAAAAGAAAAAGAAAAAAAGAAAAAGAAAAAAAGAAAAAGAAAAAAAGAAAAAGAAAAAAAGAAAAAAAGAAAAAAGAAAAAAAGAAAAAAAGAAAAAAAGAAAAAAAGAAAAAAAGAAAAAAAGAAAAAAGAAAAAAAGAAAAAAGAAAAAAAGAAAAAGAAAAAAAAAGAAAAAGAAAAAAGAAAAAAGAAAAAGAAAAAAGAAAAAAGAAAAAAGAAAAAAGAAAAAGAAAAACTATCAACAGACAGTTCTGCAGTTAAACAAGTGTTGCTCTTTATTCCTACTCAACCTAGTGAAGCTATTTACATCAATCAGCACAAAACACTTCAGAACTGATGTCAGTCCCAGGAATCCTCAGAAGCTCCAGCTTGTGGAATGGACACTGGGGTGACACTAAAGAGGACCAAAGTAGATTTGCTGTTTCACATCTCTAGCCAGGATAGGATGGGATCATGCACCTTCCCCCCAGCGGAAGGGAGGTGCATGGGGCATGCATGTGCCAAAATGGGATATACACACTCACTCCAAGAAGAAGCCTGGATTATTTACTGTAGCAATAATAGTGCAAATCCTAAAAGCTCTTGGGACTGAGATTAATATGCCTCATTGTTATTCCTACAATGTACTCTTTCATAGTCTCTTGCCAATACTTCACAGCAATCACAGGCTGCATGAAGTAAATATTCAAATGGTAATCTAGGCTGCACATGCTTCATGTATTAATCAGCACCTATAAACAAACAGTTCTCAACACAGTCTGACCACAGGCAAACTAATATCCAAATTAAAATGGAGTGTAATGCCTGCCAAGAATTAGACACAGCTGGACAATGGAAACACAGCTTTGCTAAAAAAGGCAATGGTTAGTGATGGGCCAAATTCTCTATTCAGCAACCACTGCTAGCAGAAAAGCTTGGGAGGTCTACCGGGTACCAGAAAGGGAGGAATAGATGCACTTCACATCCAAACCGGTAAACCATGGCTGATTAYACAGATTCAGGCTCCTGCTCTTTACAGCCTTGTGTTACCTTTGACGAACTCTCATCTCATCCCTAGCAGTGCCCCAAATCACACAGAAGAAACCATGCTGTTACCAGTATCTCTGAGGCAAAGAAAGAGCAGCTCTGGCTGCACAATGGGATTCCCAAAGCAGTGAAGAAATCTCAGAATATACCCAAAATACAGCAAATGATGAACAGAATGAAATCTCGTTACTTCTTTCCTCTGMTTTTCAAAGGGTATTTAGACTTTATGGAACCAGGATGATTGGGTTCATGTTTAGTCTTAGTTTGTGTGAGAAAAACATCATGGTGAGGAATACACCAYGGTGAGATGTTTAGTTTAGTTTTAAATGGTGAGAAACACAAAAGATTTAATATGTCATTTTATACAGGCACAAACGATAAGGCATTTGTAGGAGGGACTCTGAAAGAAAGCTAAGGCATTTCCATCCATCCCTAGAGTACAGGTTCTGCTGAAGTTTGTTGATTATTCACATGAGACCTCCCATTTAGATTCAGCAGAAGCTCTGCTTGTAAATCCCTTGTGCACAGACGAAAGATCTGCATGCAGATTCCTCACATACGTTATGCAAGCTAAAATCCTAAAATATACAGTGATAAACAAGTGTGAATTTTCCTGAGATAGTTGCATTGTTTCAGCATGAGGAAGAAATAATCCAGAACCTTTGTCTACAACACTAAACCCATGCAAACCTTTGATGGTATTTTCAAAAACAAAATAGTGTTTTCATCGCCTCTCAAATCATTTTTCCACACTTGTTTTTCCAAACTGCTGGCCAATGTGGACAAAATTTCATTAGACTACGTGAGTCCTGCTAGGTTCCTAGCCTAAATAGAGGCAGTAAGAACTCTACAGGCAATGTAATTTAGCCTGTAGGAGGGATTTTCATTTATGGGTCTGATCCTGAAATCACTGAAATCTCAGTGCATTTCCAAAAGAAGACACTTTAGGGGTGCTGTGCTGGAACAGTGTTTAGTCTCGTACAGCCAGCAACCACGGGGCAGAGAGGAGGGAGTTGATCTAAAGAGGCTGAGACAAGCCAYCAGTATCATCACAGGTGAGACATGCTGAGTGAGGGAGTCTGTAGCAAATAAAGCAAACCTCACCGGGTTAATTCCTCATCTTTTGCTTCAGTTCACTTTTTTTTTTAATTTATTTTTCCCTCCCTTTTCTGTCTGTACTCTTCCCTTATACTCTGGAGCATTTTCCTCACCTTCATTTTCCTGTGGTCCCTCTGCACTGCATGTTCTCCTTTCCATCTCACCTGTGTCCCCCATTGATGCCTCGTTATTCCCTGCTACCTCTCCCAGACTTAATTTGTTTTTCGGGAAGCTAAAGCCATTGGTGGCTTCAYCTTCTTCCTTTCTTGCTCTAGTTGCTGGCTATATGGGAAGAAGCAGAGAAGGCTGATACGCTGCCATAGCTCCTAGAGCTCTGAGGTCTTGAATGATGGGCAACAGCAGGATCATTCATACTCCACTGCTACATGTAGATAAACCTCCTGGAAAACTTATGCATAAATGAAGAATTTACAGGCAGATCTTTCATGCATGCCAGAAATGAAAGACAGCTAAAGAAGTAAACCCGTGTTGTGCCAATGAAAGAAATGGAGTTAGYTTAGAGTGGCAAAATACTGTCATGCAAACACTGGGGCACAAAGATTAGAAAATATCTCTGGATGAAATGCAAAGGGTTCCAAGTTCCTTTAATGTTCCAAGAGCCTAAAGGGTGATCCAATTCCTAAGGAGACWGACGAATTTCTTCATCTGGAAGTACCTCCCAGCACACACCTCTGAGTGTACATCCTGCCTTCTGAGGAGTTGAACTTCCCATGGAAACTAACTCAAAAGACAACACAAAGGAGTACCACCTCCATCCTCTTGGTTGTAATACAGACACAAAGGAGGTGAAATCAGTCAAGGTCTGTGAGAAAAAACACGATGCCTGCAATGTTCTTTCCTTTGACCTGAATGCAATCAGGAGATTGATTCAGCAAAGCAGTCAGCAACTGCTGAAAAGATTCTTCTCTTACAAGGCAGCTGTGACCCCACTGACTGCTCCTTTCATCCTTTCAGCCTTTTATCTTCCATGTCAAGTACATGAGCGGCTGTCTTCACCTTMAGGTCATTTTCACCTACTTCTCTGACATCCATTTGCTGCAAAGAGGCTGACTTCCAGCTCCATGAGACTAGCCCTTATTGCTGTCTTGTTTACAGGAAGAAAAGTCCTTGTTATGGATTTGAACATCTTAACTAACTCCTCATCTTCCCTCTACCAACCCAGACCACTAAAACTTCTTTGTACAATGTAGGCAAAGTCTAGAGGTCCCATTGGCTCATAACCAAGGCTGCTGCCTCTCAGGCTGACCAGTACGGCTCTTTTTGTTGCTCTTTTCCAACGAACATCACCTTAATCTGCCGTTCCTTCTCTAATATCTAGGTAAGCTCTTCTGAGGTACAGTTCACCCCCTCTTCCCAGTTTCTACACAGTTTTGTACTGATGGCTCCAAAAACTATGCTGATGGCTCCAAAAACTATGCTGATGAAAGCAGAAGCACCAAAGATTGCGGATCTTTAAGGCTAAGATCCAACTACTGTGCTTTTCAAGGAAGGGAGAAAATCTAGTTGCAAGCTCCAAAGCCTGGTACACCCCAACATTCATTCACAGCAGCTACCRTGTCAATAAGGGAAAGTATCACTTACTCACCTTAAGCCTGACTTGTTCATAAATAACAATGGGTCTGTTGCTGAAGGTAATGGCATTGCAGAAGCTAGCCTGGCGCTTTACTGCCTTCTGTGTCGTGTCCATGATGATCTGGGATCCCTTTGTGTGGGGATGGAAAAGCAGAGGGCTGATGGACAGAGCTCCACACTGTGGRATAGGAAGACAGTGCTTCTGCTTGTGGTGGCATCGATGAGAGGATGCTGGAAATGAGCCACCTATAGAATCTGAAAGCAGAATGAGAAAAAAAAGGATTTAAAATCTGCTGTGAATAGTAAGTTAAAAAACCTCTCACTGCAAAAAAAAAATAGGGATACTTTGGAGGGAGACTGCAGAGAGAAATATGTTTGACGAATTCCTGCTCAGTAAATCACTTAGTATTTATTGCACATCTTAAACAATAAAAGGCTGTAATGACATAGCAGGCTYCCATCTGGAGAGTCTGACAGTACAGAGCAGGACATAGGGAATGCATCTCAACACTTGAAATCACAGTCCAAGAGAAACCAACAATCAGTTCTGAAAAATGGACCAAAGGATGTGTGAAAACAGTGTATCAAAGCTGTCACATTTAGATTAAATCTTCCATTTCTGGCGGGCAGCACCACCCAACCCACAGATACCCTGACAGGACCATTCCCCTTGCTCCTCCTTTGCAATAGCAAATGCTCCATCAACGCTTGCTTCTATTTGCCTTTGCATGCTCTGCATCCACACTCAGTAGATGCCAGCTCAAATATACATATTGCTAAGTAGTACTCAAGCATGACTCAGTGATAAAACCACCTGGATTCCCTCCACCAACCAGTATCCTCACTGATGGGAACCTCAGCTGAAGTCCCACTTTCATGAAGTTGATGATCAGCACACTAGGATTAGGACGAGGGAAATGGAGAGGGAGAAAGGGTATGAAGCAAGGAGGAGATAACATCTTTGTCCAACCAAGGCTCTATACAAATAGTCAACACACTAACACAGTCCCAATAGCAACTTTGTTCATGAAGGACTGGATTCACGGCTTTCTTTTCAGTGGGGCATCTGCAGCAGCTTTAACACAAAACAATTACACTGAATGCAAGTCATCTGCTTCCTTTTCCTCGGGTACACATACACACCATATTATGCACATATGTTTGAGAGAAGATACTCACAGATCTGGAGACAGAGTRTCAACAGAATAAAGGATTATTTCATGACAGACTAAGGGATGCAATAAAAACAAATGTGACCTTAACAATGTGTCAGTTTGCTCTGTAAAGATGCATGACTAAACACTATGTTTAAAACACTGTTCCTCAAATGCACAAATTATATAGACTAACTTCTGTTAGTTTTTGTAACACATATATAAACACATAGTGTATATATTCTTTATTCAAATTAATTGCTAACAGTTATGTCACTATATAGCTACTATAGAACAATGCATACACCTCTAATATAGTTCTTGGAGGTAAAAATATAAAGCCTGGACCCTATTTCTCCCGACCTTTGGGAGAGTTTGAGTCTGTAGCTATACAAGGTTGCACAATCAATTATCAGATGCATGAGCTTGAACAAATACCAACAAAAGCTAAGCCCCTGTTTTCTGATGGAATATTTTAACTCAGCCTCAACACCAGATATCAATGCTTCCTCCTCTCATCCCTTTACTGTTTTATTTTTCTTGCTTTCCTGAATGACAGTGCTCTCCCTTCAGAACGGAGCGGGGAGGCCTGACAAATAGGGCTGCTACTTCTGAAAACATTCATTAATGCTTTAAGGGAGAGATGAACCAACAGAGATATATTTCGTATTAAAAAATCCTGCGGAACATAAGTCACCTTCCTTCTCCTGTTCCTCCTGTGAATGGGCAAGGAAGAAGGTTTCACAGAAGCAGGGCACACGACATCAGGAGAAAGTAAAGGCTGGGAGGAACAGGCAGGGCCATGATGGGACCTTCAGGACTAGCAGAGCGCAGGGGAGGGGTGGGCTCACCGCGGGCAAGGTCCAGGCGCAGCAGCCACCACGAGCCGAGCCTTTCCCCTTCCAGCAGGCTACAGCCGCGGGGCAGCTCTCCCGCCTCCTCCCGCGGCCCGTACAGGGCGTTTCAGAAGGAAAGCTGGAAAACTCTGCTGAGGCCTCTTAGGAAAAACTTTCTGAGGTCATCTCTGACTTATTTAATCAGAGGCTGTCTGACGCCCTGAGGACAGGTTACATCCCTTCCCGTATTGCTATCTTTTTTCCAAACCAGGATAACCCCAGATACATTTACTGTGACAACCCTCCTGCAATCCTGCTAAACCCCTGGCATTAGCGATATCTCGTGCCGATGAGTTCYTCAGGCTTAATGGTATTTTGCAAAGGAGTTTCTCCTTTATCCCTGTAACCATGATGCTGCTCACTATCACCGACGGTCATGAGCCAGAGCCGACACAAGTGCCTGACTTAACAGGGCTCTGCCAGAGTACAYCGTCCCAGGCTGCCTTCTGCAGAAATGTCCCAGGCCACTAGCTCTCTCCACTCCTCATTTCTCAGCCACCTCACTGTTTCGGGTTCCATCTTTTTTTTAATAGGGAGAATGATAAAATGTAAATGTCCAGTAGAAAAACTTCTATTCCTAACTTTTCCAACTCCTCTAAAATATACATAAAATCAATCACCATTTCAGATATGTCACATATTGATGGGATATAATCAATTACTTTAGATAATTTAAAGTCAAAGAATTCACAGTGAAGTAGGAAAAACTCTTCCGATAATTTGTAATTTTGTTTTTTCACCTGCCTCTCTCCCAGAGTTTTCAAAGGTGCATATATRTGAAAGAGAAGACGCTAACAGTGAATCTACATTCATTTCATGCTGTCTATCCTGTCTGCTGGAAACAGTCTWCATTAATTTCAGTGTCTGACTTCAAAAAATCAGGGCTGCATGAAGGCAGTTAGATCCAGCTTGGCAGAACTGGTTGTATGAAAAACAAGACACAAAATCAAAAAAAACTCCAGTGCCAGTGAACGCCGCTGCGAGCTCCCACGCAGCCCACTCTCTAATGGGATTCAGCTCGCCTGCAGCTCCACAGTGGGGACAAGGGTTGCTCTCGTCTACYGCTAGATCAGGTTCACACCTGGAAACCACCGCTCTTGCTTTGTCCTAGGTTTACCTCGGGTAATTTTGGCAAAGCTACTCTCACTAAAAGCGAGTTTAGTAGCTGGTCACACACAGACTGATAAATTGGAAATATTCGCCTCTCTAGGAGATGACAGCACTGGTAGAAACCTAAGATGCATATGCTTAGATTAGCTGAAGTGGCAAAGAAACAGTTAGCAGGCGATAAAAGCAATGTAGCGGTGGTAGCGATCCCCAGCGGAGGTGGTGGCAGAGCTGTCACAGCCGCCGCTCAGCAGAAGGAAGAGCAGGGGAACAGAAAACGTGCCGAATGCAAGGGGCGAGCGCAAGCCGAGAAGCCTTCTTCCAGCTACTTCCAGCCACTGTCTCACACTGCGTGCCGTATTCCAGGGAGCRCTACTACCACGTTTAACCGCAAACCTCAAACAGACTTGAAATGCTTTCTGTGAAAATCTTTTCCATAGAAACACTTTGGCTGATAACAACAGCCAGGCCAAAAACTTCAGTGTGAGCCATCAGTGACACGTATAAATGGAAAGATTTCAGTTATAAACATGCTCAAACAATCACATGGACTAAATGCCAAAGGAAAATAAAGCGGACTCTCTTTCGGACCTACTTTGAAGCTGGGGTTTTAGGCTGAAGCCACTAAAACTCTTGAGTTTTCACGATCTCTCCTCCATGCTTGCAAGCTACACCTTGCGATCAAGGTCTGACTTTTGCATTGGACCGCTCACTGGGAGCGCTGCCTGCAGGACGGGCGCAGCTGAAACGCAGGGTGCTCTCACCACGCGCTCTGCRCAGATAGAAGAAACTGGCCCCAAAAGAGCTTCCCAGGCCAATAACTCAGGTGGGCAGGAGGCACCCTCCCTGCTCCCCACGGCGATGCCCGTACGATGCATACCCTCAGGGAAGGACCTGGAAAAGATTCTTGTTTGAAAAAAGAAAAGGGTATCAAAAAAAAAAAAAAAAAAAAAAAAGTTATGTGGCTTACAAATACCCTGGAGGAATTACAAAGCAATGGGCCAAACATGAAGGCCATTACTCAGCTCTTGCAGGGCAGCGCATCCGCTCCGGGAGGTGGAAATGCTGCAAAGATCTAGAATTGCAGCTCAAACGCCTATGGGTGGACTTCGGCAAGGAGAGGAACACTTCAGAAACACAAGCTCAGGAGCTACATCGCTGTCCTGGCTTGGTCAGCTAAAAATAAAATAACACCTCTGCTTACAGACTTTGTTCACACTGAGGCTTGACCTAGTCTCCACTTTTATCTCATTCTCTTATTTAAATTACTGAAACTTTTGCTGTTCCTAGTCTTTGCCATCAGTAACACTGGTATGATACATTTAGGGCTCCTGCAATAGGTTTATAAATATTTTTCATTATGTAAAAGAGTTGAGTAAAACTCACAAACTCAGATTTTCAGTTGTCAGAACAGACAAAAGTCCTCTGATTTCAGAGGAACCGTGCAAGACTGCATTAACTGAGAGCCTCTCCCAGACACTCTCTCCCACGACCTGACTTATCAGTCACCTGCAAAGGAGAAGGAAAGCGACTGCTCAGAAATAAAATCTGCAAACAAACAAGCGTCTGAAAGAAGGTTGAAATCTGAGAGCTTGTTCAAGGGCAAGGGTTTTACACGGTTGTAAAACCAGTCGGGCAAAAACACGTCCCCCCAGCAAGCAGGAGTTGCAACAACGCGCCAGGACCACGTAAACAACCAGTATCTCCCCATGGTCTCTCGCAAAARGTCACAAGAAGAAGATAGCTACAAAGATTTCCCTCTGTGTCAAATCTAGAGAAATACCACRAACTTCCATATGGTTGGGTTTACGCTCTGGTCCCAAAGAACAGCGTCTGCTCACTCTCGTGGTTTTCAAGATTAGATAAACTTCCATTTTCAATTCACACCCAAAAGCAGATGCTCTTTGAATTATTTGGTTTGATTTTAACCCAGAATGCAAACTGCCCCTTATGACCACAGCCCCCAAGGAGGACAATGTTGTCACTGTCCCACCTGCTCCCCGAGCCACCAGCACATGGGCCAGATCCTCCGAAATATTTAGYAAGCCAAGGCAAATGGGATGTTACGTGAATCACAACATGAAGCACTGTGAATCTCCCTGTCTTCAGTGCTCCACTCCCAAGCACATCCTTTTTGCAGTCCTGATCRTTCAAGACAGAATTATGCCCCCAAAACCACACACTTCTTTCACGTACATTAGCTGTCCCCGCTCTCCTGCATCTCGAGGCCTCAGCACAATCAAAGTGCTTTATAAAAGACAGCRTGGGAGCACCGGATGTTCTCAGCTTAGCAAAATGCATCCCAAAGCCTGTTAGGGATTTTCACCAGAAGTGTTCAYGCTCTGTGAAAATTAGATACAATCTTCACGGAATCACAGAATGGTTGAGGTTGGAAGGGATAATCTTCAAGGCTTGAGAGTTCTTAAATGTTGCAGAAAGCGACTGGATTTCACTTTCAGGAAAAGACACTTTTTCCAGTTGAAGAAATCTTGACAGGTACCTGTCAGAATACAGTCAAAACTAATTTCAGACTGAAAACTAACTGCAAAGTATTGAAGATAAACTTGGTAGAGAGCGTGAAACAAGTGGCATTCAGAATTGAATGCAACAGAGAAGACGACTTTAAAAGAGAGTCCAGGGACAGTCGGGCAGTGAGCAAGTGGGAAAGAGCATCTGGGTGCTGGTGGTGCAGAGGTGAGTCCTACAGGCAAACCACAGTGAAAAGAATGAACAGGGCAAAACTTCACACCGTGAAAGGTGAAAAGGCTTTCAAAACACCCTGTTGTGACTGTCATCAAAAGAGGCTGACAAAGAGTGCTTTATCTATCAGGTGGCCTTACTATAAATGTGTTTTAAAGGACTCTGGGAAGGAAGGAAAAGAAATCATTTGGGTGTGTAGTGARCGCAAGGAAAGCCCTGCCCTGGGGATATGCACGTGGCGTATAGAAAAGCTTTAGTCCTGAAAAAGCATGTAGGCATCTGTTTGAAAACTAGATGGTTACTAGTAGCAGAGGGAGTTAAAAAAAAAGAAAAAACAACTGAGAGATGAATCCTCATAAYCTTGCCTGCTTTTTCAGTTGGTCTCCTTTGGGGGAATCATGATAGTGAGATAGAGAAAGGATTGGTGGAATTAACTACACYGATCCTTTTAATTTATTAATAAAGTTCAAAAGGAGAAAACCACAACAAATTCTACACAAACAACTCTACCACAACAAATACAAGGTTTTGCAAATGAATTCTTAAAAGCACACTTCAAGATACAGTTTTCTAAAAATAAGTACTAGCTTAACACCAATGGAAACACAAAACGGCTTCCAAATCTCATTTTCTCACATGCAGCCTGACCCAGGGCGTTGTGCACAGGAGAGAGAGAACTGCAAATTAGTGTAAATGAAAAACAAGGGCTTTTTCATTACTTTTGAAAACATGTTTGCTGTTCTTGAAGGAGTAAGCAATCATGTATCTCCAGTCTGCACTCAACTCTCCTTCTACCTATTACCATGATAACAGCCCTACTTAGATCACTGCCACCACCATCAACTACCCATCTTCTGCTTATGAGGTGGCCAAGACACAAAGCTGTGCTCTTCCACAATGAAAGACTAYAGCTCTGCAGGTGCAAGGGTATGCAGCAATAGAAACGGAAAGGGTTAACGGAGCATTAAATCCCCACTGCCTGAAATTACGGAGCATCTTGGGTTAAACTTCAGTCAATTAGAGACTTATCTACAAGGTGGAGCTGAGCCAGCAGGTCAGATCTAGCACTCTCATCCAGGACTCCAAAACAAGTCAATGCCAAAATGTAACTTATTTTCATCTGTGCTATTTTAGCACTGAGGAGATGTCTCAAGAGAGTAGATTCGCACACAGTATAAGATTTTCCACTTAAATTGCAAACTAAGAGACAAGAGACAGGTGCAGACAGACCCACAAGTACATGAAAGGAGATAATACTAGCCAGGGTGGTGGCTGTTGTTTTTTCTTTGCCTTTTTTTTTGTTGTTGTTGTTTTTGTTTTGTTTTTTTGGTTTTTTTAAGATAGAAGGGTTTAAAGGAACAGATTGGACTTCACAGACATCTATAAGAAGGCCTTYCCAATGTAAAAAAGTGGGCATCAGAAGCCAAGTCGACTGCAGGATCCATCCTTGCAAATGGATCCATCTTTCAACACTGAATGATGGATGGTAGGGCATGGTTGGGTTGTGAGGAGCCTTAATAAACCCAATAAAAGAGGTGCAAAAAGTGGCAGTGAGAACAGAGGGCAGGAAAAAAGATACAAGAGGAGAAATTTGGAATAAATACAAGCAAGGTACGACTTTGCCATTGGCAGAAGAGACGGAAAATTGAGGCTTGCAGGAAAGGCTAAGTCCTGAAGATGGGATGCAGGCCGCGAGCGCAGCCCTCCCGCAGCAGAAGCCCTCCTTCGCCTCTCCCCCAGCAAATCCCCCATCACCCGCTCCAGGGGATGAGCAAGCGCATAAGTAAGCGGCCATATGGTCCGGTGCGCTGTGCAAGGAGAGAGGGACAAGCAGTGCCCCCCAGGAGGTGGCCGGCAGGAGCGGGACGAGCTGCCCCCAGGGTCCTGGGGCCCATGGAAAAGCCACTGGCAGCGCAGGCTGCCGACCCGTCTGGCAGCAGCAGCCGCCTCTCCCCACGCTGTTTTCTGGCAGCTCCCCTGAGCCATGCGGACGGCAGGCAGGGGGGATTTGCACGTGCCTTGCACTTACTCATTTTTGAGAGCAGCAAGACATTTATCTCTTCTCTTTAGATCCTGGTGATTCTTTATTATCAGCAGCAAGGCGTAAGTTAGATGCAGTGAGAAGGCAACGAGAAGATCAAAGGAAAATTGTGCTCTGAAAGCATTCAAGATCTCTCTCTTGATCTAGAGTAGTTTTGTTTTGCTGTGATCAGGTCAGGTCCATCAGCAGTCTAATGAGAGATGTAAAAATGTATTTATGTCTTCTAACAACAACACCAAAAAAAAAAMCAGATTAAGTCCAGTTCAGTTTAAGATCTAGAATGTTTTAAAAAAATCTGTTTATCCTTCCCTTGTGGATGCATAGCACATTCATACTTTAAAAGACATATGGTGTCTCAGCTCAGGAACCTTATCCTTTGCTAATATCTGATGCTTCAGGAGAAGGAAGAACAATTTGCATAGGATGAACGGCTAATCTGTCAGTGCTGTGGATGGAGGGAAAGAAGGAAGGAAAAATAAACTTTCCACGCTACCTCCTCTGTCCCCAGAGTCTGAGATTTGATAATCCTTATCTTCTCAAAGGTAAGCAGATTGGTCATAAGATTATGTATACTTTATAAAATAAGCTCAGAGTTATCTTTGCTTCTCTGATCTGCTCTGTTAATGAATTGCAGAGGCTGATCTGCAATCATCCATACATAACAGTATTTCCCTCATTCATCCCAACTTCTCAAAACGAAAGTTTCACAGGGGGTGAGACTTTGTTCCCTTTATCAGTTACTTTCCGTAGCGTGTTTTCCAGGAATTGGTCATGTATCACAGTCTACCAACAACAATCCTGTGAAATGTCCCATCTATCATAAATTAAGTTACTCGTTTTCTTCATATAGATCAGAAATATGCATAGGACACTGATCACTTTTTACACATGTTATTATGTGTAATCAAGTTCCTCCCAACTTATAATAAAGTAAATTAAGCCTAATTAATATCATAGATGCTTAACTAAACATAGGGCTGCCAAGATTAGGGCCAATGGCATCTCTCTCTAGGCTTTCTAAGAGCGCCCGTCCTCTAACAAAGAGCTTTAAAGCAGCTTCTGCTCTCATCCACATCCTCTCTTGTGACTGTCAGCAAAAGACAGGAATTGAAACAACAGTTCCTCATGTGCTGTCCCAAACAGCATGTCCTTCAGCCACGGCCTGGCAGGAGCTCAGGCTGCATGGACCACAGGCCTGACGCAGGGGACATTGCTCACGCTGTTCTGGTTGAAAGAAGGGCATGAGCCACATACCTGATCATCAGTAATATCTCAGCAATTGCAGAGATGCTGTACAAATTCCCTAGGAGTCATGTTACATGGTTCACATAGCCAAAAGACACTTTTTCTCCAAGTACAAACATTACATCAGTTTCAGACCAAAGTTTCATCTCCACAAGTCTAGGGTTTTTACTGTAGTGTTAACTGCACACAGTTTTTTTCTCTTCCTCTCCTGCAGTGCTGGGCAGGGCTATAATGAACAGCAAAACTGCTGCCCCAGAGGTAGCTGCATTTCATTGCCCAGCCGGCGTTCAGCAGAGCGCTCCCTCTCAAAGGGTTAATGACAGTTCACGCTGCAAAAAGTAGCTACATAAAAGCTGCAAATATTTTATGGCCACGTAGTATTTCCATGGCCTACAAATCAACGTAAAAGATGTTTTCTTCAAGGGGCCTCATATAGACTATGTTTTTAAAATGCATTCCCTCTGCTAAATATAAATCAGTAAGAGTTTTTGTTCTTCCAAAAGATTAACTAGTCTCAGTATTTTGGGATCTAATTCTGGAATACTTGTAGATATGCCAGTATTCTCTTCCAATTTAAATACAGTTTAATGGAAAGTCTATCCTGGGCACATTTTCCATGTACAGTGTAATAGTTTGGAAGTCAAAATATCAAGAGTTCACCAAAAACAGGAGTAACCTATCAATAGAGTAACCCATCAAGGATAAACTTCAGATATTTGTCAGGAAGAGAAGGAAGGTGGAAGCAATGGAGATCAGGAAAGAAAAAGAAAAAGCAAAACAAACATGGCAGATATGAAAATGAACATGTAGAACCAAACTCCAAAATATGGTAGGGAATGGCGTAATACACATCCTAAGCTGTGGAAAGAAAATGCAAGATAGGAACTGGTGTTCCAGACTCAGGCCTCTGAGTTAATTCTGAATTATACCACTGTAAAATCAAAGATTTGCCTCTAGACTCAAGATGCTGAATTAAGCAGGCTATTGGCATTGCATATTTACAATATAATGAGCTACATTAGGATGCTATTCCTTAACCTCCCCCTCCCCCCATCTTTTAAGAGGATGCTAAGGAGCACCTTGGAATTTTGCTTCTCCTCYGAGTCATCAACTGGAGGACCCTCTCCCACTTGCTGCTCTTCCYAGTGTGTAAGAACATACATTAGGGAAGCAGAACACGGTGGCTCAAGATCTGCTGTTTTCTCACCTCAAAAATCCCAGGTGTCTTGTTCAGCACAGGTCCCTAGTCAGAGACCACTTCTCTYGGGGAAGGACACCAGTCCCAGACCACAGACACCTTCCTGCATTGCTCTCTTCATACATTTTGGCTCTGCCGAGTGTCTCCCCAGCAAGGAAAGTGAGCAATTACACACTGGAGTAACACAGGCTCCCAACACAGGAGAGAAAGCAGGAGTATCTCTGCAAACAGAAAATTTGCAGGAATGTAATATGGACACTGAGCTTTTAAAGCTGATGTTTGTAGTCCTAGGGCAGAGAAYAGAGGCTGCTGGAGTGATGCCTTTATAAAGAGCCTGAAAAACACCCTGAGAGAGGAATGGCACCAACTCAACTCAGAGTCCAGCAAATGCTACATAAGAAAACTGCAGTATCCCTGAGATTATAATGATTTAATCCTCAAATGCCATCAGCTCTTCAAGCCAACAAAAGACTTGGAGACCAACATGYTAGGTAATCTTCAGATCACAGCAAACAGCACATCCTTCCTCAAAGAGCTCCGGCTCAAACATGTGGGAATTTAGCATGCAAATACGCTTGGTGCCATCTCACTGTGCTGAGAGGCCCGTTATCCATCTCTGTGCCCAGCACAGCCCCAATATGCTCTTGCCTTACAACAAAATATATTAGTAAGGCACAATATTCCTCTTTCAATTCAAAAATACCTGTGACAGCTTTGGCCTGAAGATGTGAAATTTCATGAGGCTTCATAGCCTTTTTTGCACTTTGCTGTTTGAATTTATTGCAAGACTGATGTGCGGATGCCCTCACTGTAATTTAGCAACCTGATGGGCCAGAATAAATATCCCAGAGCCTGTACATTTACTTCTTTTCTTACCCACATGTACAGGGTAGATTATGTTTATCATCCAACATCACATACCAYGAAGTTTTAAACTGCAATGCCATTTCTAAAGAATCTCAGGAAGCAGAGTTTTTTTCCTCTGTCTACAAGACAGTTGCACTTGGAGTGTCCCCTTTTTACCTCTTAAAAGTCATCCTTTTAGAGTCACTTTGAGGTGCTGCAAAGTTGGGTCCTTTCGTGTGTTAGTCTTGTTTAAAAATGTAGCGCCCCAGTCATATTTATTGCACACACTTCCTGTTGGAATTTGCTATTTGCAGAGTCCCTTGAGAGCATGCCTGCTCGAAGCAGCTCCTTAACCCATCCGTATTTAAAACTTAATGAGCACTTCTAAGATGTTGTGATTATTTCTTCCAGAGCCCAAGCAGTGCTTCACGTAGAGGTTCCCATTCCACTGCTTTTGGTGGTTTACGCACTCCTCCTAAGCTGCTGCCCGCCCACAAGCATTCGAGAAAGCGTTCGCATCCAAAACCAAGAGCCAGAGCTCCTCTTCGTGCTGAGCAGYGCCCAGCTATGGCAGGGGACACTACGGGGCGACGGGCTGGCAGAAGGACAGTGCCTTGCCTGCCGAGGCTTCCCACAATGGAGATCTCGGACCCTCGGAGGAGACACCAAGACTGCTGCAACGCCCATTCTGCAGCTGCATTTCTCTGATCAGTCACAGCTCAGGGTCATCCTGCGTCATCCCYCAGAAGCCTCCTGAGCAAGCTCTTAATCACATCTGTCTAAGGATAATGTTGATTAGCTACGTGAACGGGCCTGAGAGTCTTTTGCAAAAACCTTCTGGTGTTGATGTCTTAATATTCAGATTGTTGCCTTTTGCTTGCTACAGCTTGGTGAAAAGACCGACTGTCATGCAGCATGTCTTTTATGGCTTTAATGTCTTTTTTGGTCTGTTTTCCTTCCYTTCCGATCAATTGAAAAGTCCCCTCTTCAGCAGAAGAAAATTGCACAGTTCACATTGTTGATGATAGTCACTATAGCCTCAAAACTTAACATCCAGACTTGTTCCCCAAATATCAAARAGATTTTCATTCAATATAAAGTTCAAAAATAACCCTAAAGGAAGGTCATTTAAATATRTATCTACTAAGGCTCCTTCGCTCGCAGAGTTCACACCTTTGTCTGTGAAGTGGAAGCTAGCATCTCGTCATTAGCACACAAAGAAAAAATGCACCCGAATGTTTGAAATTTTGCTACAGTGTGCAGCACTGACACTGACTCCTATGACTTTTTTCCTAACTATGCGGGCAATAAATAAACACTTAAATTAGAGGTTATTACAGTTAACAACTTAGTGGGTACATGAAAATGTGCCTTTACTATTTGGCCATGTTTGACATTCTCTTAAATGTTTCAGGAYTAGAGGAACAATGTACTTCCTTAAAGTTCTCATCCACCATTTCATAATTCAAATCCTCCTTTCTTCTGCCTCTTACCTCTCCCTCTGTCCATAAGCTCATCCAATTTTCCTTAAGAAAATGCACAGAATACATGACCTTCCCCTTTTCTTGGTTTGCCATCCTTTCCTCTCCAAATTATCATTATCATCCTCCCTTGTCACATGCAGTAAAGTTTCTCTGGCACTTCCCTGACCTTATCCCAGCACTAGATCTCTGAATTTTATTCCTTTTTTAATTTCTTAAGCCCTAAATAGCCATGTTTCATTTCTTCTCATAGAAAAGCAAAGCAAAACACCCCCCCACACACACGTAACAGGTCCTGGTGAACAACTGAAGCTCCTCAACATCACAAAGTTATAAGCAGATGGTTGTATTTTGGTGGCACCCACTAGTTAATCTGTAAAGCATTCCTGCAAAGTAACTTGCACTGGGTACTAAGTGACGTTACACCACTTGATCAAGGTTAGTTACCRCAAATGGCATTTTTGAGACAAGTCACTTCAGGTACATAGCTGGGATTAAAAACACAGGAGCTCCACCTCCAACCCCCACAGTCTGGCTATTAAACTTCCAGACTGTCTGGTAGAGCTGGAAAGAGAGCAGCGAAATAAAACTGCCAAAGGGACACAAACCCTGCCATCAAGCAACATCTTGCTATGCAAACAGAAATGCTAAAAGAGGACTCTTGTCTAGACCAGCCAGCTCTCCAATAGCACTAAAAGTTTGAACCTATCCCAAATGATTAAAATATTATTTCTTTCAGGCAACTGATTTAAGTACTACTGAGACAAAAGCAGTAATTGCCCCCAGGAGAATAGGCAATTTTTCTCCCTTTGCACCAACGGATGGCCAAATTCTTGTGCATTCCTTCGTTAATCTGCACTTTCTGTACTAAAACCATAAGCAACATTTAAATTACTAACATTCCCCTCTCATCTGCAGTATGGAACTTACACCAGTTCAGGCACCCTCTACCAGTACTTAGCCCTCTTTATTTTGCAAATCATCATCTAAATCTGGCCTATTCAAGTCAAACATTAAGTTTAAGCAGGGAATTCCCACACAGGGAATAAAGGTGAGATATGCTTCTCCAGACACGCTCCAGGAGACAGGAGGAAGGGAGATTTCTGTGTTTCGCATAGCTCAAAATCCAAGCRGCACAAACAAATCTTGTAACGAAGATAAACAGCATCCCCCACAGCTATTCCAAAGAAAAAGTATGAATACTGCTCCATCACCCTTCCTAGCAACTCCGATGCCAGACCCACAAAGTTATTATTTAATGTTTCGCTATAAATAGATGCTGGAGTAGTCCATGGAGGAACTTGTTTTCCTTAGCATTTTCTACAACAGGTCATGCAGTAAATGATCAAGGGCRTTGAAACCTTAATACCTGAGGACAAAGAGCATGTAAGATGATTTATTTCTTTAAAAACGAYCCTACCTGCTAGCCACCCCCTGCAAGCTCAAGCTCACAAACATAGAAAGAAGAGATGATTCTTGCCCCAAACTTTACAATCTGCAAATAGGAAAAGAAACAACAAATAAGGGGAGCAGAAAAGCAGGAAGAGAGGACTTTGAGGAAAGAGGAAGAAAGATTTATAAGCAAGACTAGGTTTTATCTCCATTTCAGTTGCTCTGAAAAAATCTGTGAGGATATGTGCCATGCAACACACACAGCCGGCCCAATTCCTTGCAGCAGAGGGCAGCGGGAGGTGACTCCASATCCATGCGCTTCTCCCAGCAAATGAAACTGCCCCAGTCCCCTGTGATTTGCAAAGGCAAAAATACACTTCAAACTAGAAGCTCAAAATTCTTTSATTAAAAGCCCTCGGGGAAACACCTGTAAACTTTCACGGTCATTTTCKTATGACTTGGGTAACAGAGTCAACCTCGCAAGTCTTCGTAAGAGGCGGTTACCCTAGTATCGCTTGTGCAAGGGTGTCAAGGAAGCCTGAGCTTGAAAACTCGGTTAACACCAACGTGAGCAAGGTCTGCGGAAGAAAACTTCCCAGTGACTAAATCTTCGGTAGTCTCATATTGCTGCTGCAAACTTACTCACATGACTGTCCCTTACTCAGATGACCAATTAGCATTTACTCACTTGTGTAAGTTACAGCAGGTAACTTGGGATGAAAATTATGAAGACAGACAGCTGAGAAAAGCAAGCCAGCTTGGAACAGGAGCAACACACTGTTTGAAAATTCATGCAAAAAGACATTTTTATGTATTAGGGTATCGATAAGAGTGGAAAGAGGAAGAAATGTATTGTCATGTGCTTCAGAGCATTGTTCCACATATAGTCACATTTGTGGTGTGACTGTCTTAAGGGACTCGGGAAAAGGAAACAAATCTGAAATGCTTAGGACAGTTATTCTCTTGATAGAAAGACACGTACAATATTTCAGAAAAGAAAGGAGCATTTAGTGTGGAGCCTGATTCATTCATCCATTTTCCTCCCTCTTTGTAAAGTTAAAAATTTTGGAAAATCCTTTAGTTCTTCTCTAGATAAGATGCATTTCTTCTGACAACAAAGACCACTGGGTATTTTTTTAGTACATAAYTATACCTTTTTTTATAAGCCACAACTCTGAAGTTGGATAAATTCAAAACTGTTCTCAATCTTTATTTTTCCWAGCATAGGCACTGCAAGAGCATATCTCTTACACACTGAAAATATTCTGAGGGTATCTTGCTCATACTTACATTCTGTCACAGCTACACTCATGATACTATACACTCACTCCTGGACCAATCGAACAAGTAGTGCCAGGCATGCAGATGACAGAAAACTCTCTCTGCCACACACAAAAGACCAAGCAGATGAAGTCTGCCCATGAGTGTTCAACCACAGATCTCTAGAAGTTCAGGATCAAGAGAAGATGCAGTGTGTGTAGTGTCATGTACATATTCGCCACTGAATCTCAAAAGATTACAGTTATTGTATGCTAAATAACTTCTCAATCTCCTTCAAGTAATTGCTTGAACACTGGAAAGCTTGAAGCCATCATCAGCTCAGGTTGGGGCACGACCTCCAAGTCCCCAGCGAGCAGCAACTGCAGTGCTGCTTTGCTGAAGGAGTAGCCAGATCGAGAAGGTGTCAGACTGTGAAATACCTCATAAACGGGTAAAGAGAGCTCCAGGCGGTCACATTGCAGATAATGGTATAGATACATCTTCCAGCGAAATGGCCGAGGTTACCTGAGCTCTGGTGAAAAGCACTTTAAGAGCTACAGTCATCTCTTGCTGACATGCAGAGTGACTTTAGCACCCACTCAAATCCATTTGCAGAACATTTGGAGGATATTTCTGTGTATCATCCTATGGTATATATCATACTATGGGAACAGATAGCCTGAATACTTTGCTCTTTGTATGTTAAATGCCCGACGCACATCTTTTATCCCCCAGTGTGGAGGGACACCTCTCTCCTGAGGGAGAATACAGGGAGCTGGAGCTGCTGGATCTCCATAACTGCTTCCAGCAGAGAATGGGACATGTCCTTTAGATCACTTGATACAGGTAGAAAGCCACCTTAAGTGGGGGCATGCTGCTCTGCCATTAGGGCTTTCAGATCTTCTTGCTGAAGTGCTAACTACTTAAAACATCATCTTAATTACTAAATTTAGCAGGAATTTCACCTTTCTCTGTGCCAGGTTGGGAACTCTAGAGAGGCACTGAAACTAGATGAGTCTCACAGCAGCATCAAAGACAGAAAGGAGACAAAGATTATCCAGGAGCCTTGCCTCAGCCAAGCCACTTGATCAAGGTCTCTTTGGCTAATTTTGCAAAATTTCTGAAGAACAAAGGGACTGAAATTAGAACGACAGCAACTCCTACCATGTAGGATCACATACAATGCTACCATGGAGCAACTCCTACCAYGCAAGATGGACTAGTGTCCATCAGGATTCCTGCAACTGCACTCTCTTTAGATACACAACTTCACTCAGAACAGGAAAATAAAAWGCAGCACGAATGACAGCGTTTATAATGATCTCCTTCCCTTGGGAGATGAACAATGAGACAGCAGCTTTGAACTTGCTTAGGATAACCAAAAAATAAATTGAGTCCATTTCTTTTCCTGAGTTGTATGAAATTTACAGCATCAATCATGCCTTCGTAAAAGAAATTAGATTCTTAAGGCTCTGTTTTATATTTGATAATCTGATTCTATCTGATGTGCAAAAGCAGAAGTAACTTCTTTCTTTAAAGCGCTCTCACTCAAGTCAGTGAATGTTCACAATGGACAGATCAGAGCTGAAACAGTGGCTTCCAAAAATAGCCCTTAAAAGCCCTTCCCTTCTTCTCTTTATCCCCAAAAGCAAAGCCAAAGCCAATAGCACATTTCTGTATTTCTTCTGACCCGAAAGCCTGACCTGTGCCACAGAAATTGAAGTCCAAGGTTCATTTCATTCCATAAGCTGCATCCCCAATGTCCATGCRACCTAGTCGCCATTTGACCAGTTTTTAAACATTTATGTTTTCCAAACAAGGAAAAGTAAAATCACAGAGATATTTTCCTTAAGCAAAGGAGTCTCCTTATTTTAAAGGMGCAAACGAGCCACTGCATGTATCACATTTACGTCAGACTCGTGACGAATGCCTGTTGAGCTGCAGCACACTAGCCACTTGCATTTTATAGAGGAGACTGTCAAGCGATGTTAATTATTCAGGAGGTTTACGCTCCTGGAAACATAAACACTTCTTTTTTATACTGATCACATAMTTTTTTTCCATGTGGTGCTTCCAGCAGAGGCTGAAATTAAAACAGCTTCTTTCTGCATCACARTGTTGTTTATGGCTTAACTCCCCCTTACGCAAGCAGAAGATAGCCTCACCCTGGGGCTCTGCGCAGCATTTTCCCCATCCTAGCTTTGCTGTGCTCTCCCAGAAACCTCCTCTCTCTGGGTGGGGTAGCTCTTGTGGGCTCAACCCCCTTCCTTRAGCCCTGGCTGATAACACAGGCCTGAGGATCACTTGAACTTTGCAAAGCAAGCAAAGAGCTCGGTTGCTAGGAGGCACCATGGGGAACAGGAGAACAGACTGCTGCAGGAGTCCAGGTTGAAGGAAACAATCCCACTAAGGTGCGCCTCAGACCTGCGGCACACGTTGCCCTCGGATGCCCCCAGGCTCCACAGATGCCACTTCTGGTTTCATAGAATCAGCAAAGTTGGAAGGGACCTCTGGAGATCACCTACTCCAATGCCCCCCCCCGCCCAAGCAGGGTCACCTAGAGCATGTTAGACAGGGTTGTATCCAGGCGGGCCTTGAAGATCTCCAGAGGAGACAAAGGGCTCATCCGGGATTTGAACCTGTGACCTCGCACACCCTAAGCAAGAATCACACCCCTAGACTTTGCAGTCTTGACTCCTTAGCTCTGCCTAAGCCAGGCTGCAAGGTTTATAGTTCCTGGAAAAAACCCGTTGTGAGGCCTAGTCAGGTATCTCACAGCAGGTTGTGCTTTCACTCGCAACTCTATTGACCAAAAGCTTCCAACGTCCCGTTGACGCAGTGCCACTTGGCTGCAATGTCACGGTGTATCAGAAAGAAAATATGCAGCCGTCGTGCCTGTTTCTCCAGTGGGAAACCCCCTGGCTGAGGAGGCAGTTGGTTTGCTCAAGACGACACAGCGAAGGCAGGGGCGTTCCAGCCCACCGGATCACACTCCAGAGAGCTGGCAGAGACCAGCAACATCCTCTTTCGGTTCACAGAAAACGCTGCCTCACAATGAGAAACAAAACTAAACTGTGCTGTCCCAACGCAGCGCCAAGGGTGATTTGTTTTGAATGGTACCCATGGACAGTGTCAGCAAGAGAAGGTTTCATGCAGTTGTAGCAAAGCAACCAAAGGCTTTATCTGCAGTGACACTAAGGCTGGCGTTTTCAGAAGCCACCTTCAGCTCTCCGCACATTGACTCTGTGCGCTTTCTCATCAGGGCTCTGCAAGCTTTGCTCCCTAAGAATTGCTCTCCAAAGGCAGTCAAAGAAAGGAACAGCCCCTGCTATCCAGGCAATTTTTATACGCAGCTCACTACGCGCCCATCCTGGCTGCGTCAGGCGGTGGGTCCTTTTTTCTTCTCTGGCCTTCATCTACAAAGTCTACTGTGAGCAACTTACTTGAGCCCTGGGAGCTCAAGTGCAGTGAGGAGGCCTCTTCAAAGCACACAGAAACAGTACATTTAGCACAGCAGCATGTAAAACAGTGTGCCTAGGAAGGTCCATCCTGCCTGGACCAGCCTCACGTTGCCAGACTATGCACAACTGCTTTATTATGAACAACATGACTTKTAAGGCGGGACAGATTGAGACCTCAGGTCCTTAGCATTACTTGACCTCCGTCATTTCCCCTCTGTATTAGGGTTCACTCCCTAGTGTAGGCAGAAAAGGAGGTAAATTGTTCTACAAATGAAGCTGACTTTTATAGCAAAGGACCTTGGTTCGTCCTGAAAGCTTCTCTTACAAACAGGATTTTAACATAAAGGAAAGAGGGCCAGAACACCAGATTTCTGCTGACACAGGCTGTTTGGAGGGAAGGCAAACAGGATTATACAATTTAYACTCTATATTACGTTAGCTAATGAATATGCTTTTGACCTTTTTTTAATACTCTTCTTTTTTCTTTATAACAAAAGCACTGTCAATGTTTTCCAGGGAAAAAAGAAAGATGTTCATGCATCTGATCAGTTATGTCCCTCTCTGAGCCCACCTGTCTCTGCTGGGCTATCAGATACATGGTAGACTAGCTCAGATAAACCAAAGAAGCCCCATCGACTGCAGTCATGTTGAATGCAATTTTAAATGCCAACGAATTACAGTGTCCCTTGGAGAGGCAATCAAGGATRGAGTCATGGAACAGAAACACCAGTGAGACTAACTTGACAAGAGCTACAGAGAAGGCAGCTCTGACTCATCTTCGACCAGCTTCTCTCAAGCAAATTTTGCTTTCAAAGCAAATGCTGTGATTTGGAGGAGGAGAAAAACAAACGGACAGCGACACTAATGGAGATCAACCCTAGAGCAAAATGCAGTTATAGGCAGGATTGTAGCATATGCTCAGATCACGAGTGCACATATCATGAGGCTCGTGGCTGGCAGGCGCTCCGTTCATTTAGCCGCTGTAGGTCAGGACTGAGCCTAGGAGACAAGATCTCTCTTGACCTTCAGCTCTGCATCCTGCTGTGCAATCAGGAACCAGTGCTGGTTCCCCAGAGCAGTCAATCAGGATCGATTCTTTGCTTTGCTTTCGTTTTCCAAGAAACTCCCCTTTCTTTATGACCAATCTTTTTAATACTGATCTCAGTTCTGCCTTCAGTATGTATGGACTTYATTAATGTAAAATATTTTACTGAAATGAAAGCAGGCCTATCAATTTTGAGATTATACCTCTAGAGATCTTCTCCCCTAATTCCTGCTACATACTAGCAATGGTAAAAGTATTTGTTTCACAAATATGATTTAATGTTATTAATGACATGAATCTTCTGCTCTGGGAGTAGTTTTGTCTAAGCATGCAAATGCCTCCCTAGGACACATCAGGTGACCCTCCAAAGCCTCCTAAAGAGATGTCTGCTCCCCCTAGATTAATGGAATGACAGCAAAATACATCATCAATAACTCTTAACAAAATAGGAATTAAGAAAGAAGCAGGTATCAGAAAGATCACTTCTATGTAGAGGGGGGGAGAACGAGCTGATGAGGAGACAAGTCGGACAATAAAATCTTAACGACGTTCAGGGCCCACGTCCCATCAGAACAGAGTACCAATGGACATGGAAAACGTAATTGTGAGAGTGCCATCAAAGCAAAGGACAAAATTAGAAGAGATGCTCTTTGCTCTCACCACTTACAGCAAGACCCTTACAGTCAAATACCGCCACACCTAATTAACCAAACCCACTTGTTTTCCAAAATAAATACACAGTTTCAAGCATCAGTGTCTTACACATGAGGGTTATATACATACTGAGGTACTACACAGATTTTCAGAAGTATTGTCAGCAGTCAACAGCTCACCACTAGCCACCTCAGGACATTTGAATGAGACCCACAGGTCAGAGGCATGAACTGAAATAATCTCCGGGAGCCCCACTTTCAGCAGATGCCAACACTGCTTTGGCRCTATGCCCAGGGTCTTCTGCACCAGTTAATCCAACCCTGAGCAGGATTAAAGTCACACACGCTCTCTCTCACACACACACACGCTCACTCTTCAGGGCTACTACCAACCCTGCTGAAAGGAGGGTGAGTTTAGAAACAGCCTTTCTCCCAGTCACGTGCTGGGTCTCAATGAGTGACCGTGTGGCAGAACATGGGAAAGGCTATATTCCTCCCCCAGTGAAGCTGATCTCACTATCAGCCCCTCCATCAAATGTGGAAGCCAAGTAAGTTACTCCAAAATCTTAACATTGATTTAGAGACATACAAATACAAAATCTGTAAAGAAATCTCATTAACAATTGGTGTTGCCTTCATTATTCATTATTGTTTTTTTCTTACTTCTTCTGGGATATTTGCAATTTTTGTTAGTTATAAGAAGCTGAAAATAACTAAATTTGAAGGTGTGTATAATAGTGTGCACTGGAATACAATTCCACTAAGTGGTACTAGCTGCAAGGGTGAAGTGCAGTAGGCAGGAAGGGTACTGGAGTACAGGCAATCAATGTACAGGCTGGAAAACAAAGCGTGGGGCCGACTTGCGTATAGATACCCCGTTCACTGTGTTACGAGCTATTAAGAGAAAGACGAAAATAGAGCTCTATTGTACAAAGCAAGAATAAACAAAGTTGCACACGGTAGCTCTTTTACACTAGGGAAAGAGCCCCCACCCTTCTCCTGCTCCCCAAAGCCCAGCAGCAGCAGCTCTGGCCGGGCTCTTGCCCACGACGCCCAAGCATCCCGCACGCCGCCGGCGGCACGTGCCAGCGAGGCCCACGAAATGCCTCCCGCGAAACCGCAGCGCGCACGAAGGACARCGTCTGCCTTTCACGCCTGCTCTGCATAGGCGGAACTCACCAGCCAGGTGCAGGCAGAACCACGGAAAAAATAAGATCCCGAGGACACAGGAAACGCACCCACGCCACTACCCAAAACTCTTCATTACCCCACGGCGGCGATGGAGCGCTGCTACGCAAATCCCCCGGCTTCCAACTCCCTCTGCACAGCACAACTACGGCTGTACTGCACTCTGGGACTCGCACACGTGTGTTTGTGCACAGCTGTATGCACAGCACACAGAGACACACGAGCCACCAGTTATGCTGCATCCACAACTTACAGAGCACCTTTCACTGCAAGGAGCTGAAGATCTCAAACTGAAAATTGCATCTGTTAATCACTGCTGCTTCCTGGGTCAAAGAGCCAATGCAGTCTCACGAGGGACTTTTTTGCAATTACCTCAATGCCATACAATTTCAGTTTGGAAAACGGGACATGAGACCCCCCCCCTTCTTTTTTTCTTGCTCCTTGTAGAAGTTATTCCATCATACAACACTGATAAATGCCTGTGACATGTGAGTAATTAAACAAAAATAAAACAAAGCCTTGCAATGAGGGACCTATTAGTGACTATGACTTGTAAGCGGAAAGGCATTGAGCAAATGCACAGGCATGCACAGACACACACATCCCCTGCACGTGATTCAATCTACYATGGAAATTCAGAGTGCTTTTGGCTAGCTGGAGATGTGTACACGTTAATCACTAACCTCTGCACATATACATACGCTGAATTCCTCTCTCGGCGCAGCACAGTGCGGTAGCTTCCTTGGCTAAAGGGTGACTTTTTGTTAGTGTTATTGTGGGTAAAAGAGATTTGGCCCCTAAAATTAAGAAATCAGCACACAGCATTTCACTCATAGCCCAGAGGAGGAATTAAAAAGGAAAATAGCAGTAAGAGTTGAACCAAGTGCATAGCGAGAACATCCTTATTATGAGATAGGTATCTAGGAGGGACGTGTCATGCACAATTAGTTAGCAAGTACTGTTTGATGTGACTTTTCAGTACAGTCTGTGTGTTACAGGAATACGATGGGATGCAGTCACTCTTGAAGAAGCCAGCCTCAGTGAGCCAGGCGCCAGATCACCCATCATATTAACATTTCCTGTTTAAAATATTGCTAAGATAAACACCGCATGTATAGATGTGACTTTTTATGCAGCACGTAAACATCCTGTCTATCAAGGTTGTGTTACCTTTGAACTTCCTACTGCAACTTTCCTTCCCCTTGCCAGAGGGAACTGAAAAGCAGACGAAGGACTTTAGTGCATGTGGATTGGAGAGGGAAAGGGGAAGAGAAACGGAGGCTGTCCTGGAGCACGCAGGGCGCCGGACGGAGGCTGCACGCAGACACCTGGGGGACGCACGACACTGCGCAGAGCAGCGGAGCGACCAGCTCGCAGGTCCCCACGTACGAAGCTGTCAGAGGTCTCCCGTGAAAACAGAGGCGCTTGCCTTTGGCAGCACAAGCACTTTGGGGTTCATTTGCTAGTGAGGAACGAAGTCACACATCTCTTTGGGGAGCTCGGGCTACTCCCGCTTTGCTGCCTCCAGCTTACAGCCCCTTTCTCATCCAAGTCCCACCAGGCAGGAAACYTCCCTTCAGGTGACCCTGGGCACCCATCAGTCCCGGCCAACTTTGTCACTGGGACATGCTAGCACAGCTGTCCTCCTGCCCCACCAACACACCAGTGCGAAAACAGCATTTTCAGCCTAAATCCTCCCTAACCTGGCAGGAGGAGCCTGCACACATCAGTGTGCATGCATCTTCCCAAGCGACTCAGATATAACATCTGCAGAGTCTTTTGCCCGGTCTCACAGCAGAAGCACCAGCAGAGCAGGTGCCAGGATAGTCCTCTTCCCCCCACCACGGACAGAGCCCCCTCAAGCACGACACCTTTCCCAGCCACGGCTTTTTCCAAAGCACAGCAGGACRGTAAGGCTCCTGTGCTCCACGGGAACATCAGGCGGCTCAGTGCCCCCTTTGCAAACAGAGTTGTGGATAAAAGAGTTTAAAATGAAGCCAGGTGCTCTTCATCATGACGGTCTGTGAATGACCGCACTTGACTATCACAAACCTGTGCCCTCACTTTGGGGCACCCCCACCTGTCAAACATCCCTGTGCTGCCTTTATGCTTTTTGCAAGGGCTCCTCCATCATTAGCCTGTTCAGAAGCTTTTATCTCAATGTACTTTTTGGACCCAGCTAAGGTCAGCATTGGCATCATGCCCCGTTGACCAAAAGGTGCTTTTGAAAATCCCAGCCCAGCCTCTCAACACAGAGAGGACACTGGAAATACCAGGCTGGAGGAAACTCATCTGCGCTTTACCTGCGCTTTCTGCAAACAAAGGACGCCAGCGCCCAGGGCTGTCAGCACAACTCCTTTCGTTATCGTTACCTTCACTCTCAATTATCCTTCAGAGGAACGRGTAAGCTTTCAGTTCTCTTTCCCCAGTTATTTCAGGACACATCCGAAATAGAAGTATGCAACAGAAAGACAGAACTAAAGGAACAGTAGCCACAGAAAAACCACAAGCGCAGATGCAGCCTATTTTTGTTAAGTGTTCTCGGTTGCACGGCTTTTTATTATTTATTTTTAAACGTAATGCCTGCCCATTTTTTTTAAGGCATTGCTGTGTTCAACACAGCAGCATATCACCTGCAATCATAACACAGCCTGTAGCCCTCGCTCTATACGAAGAGGTAAATTTGACAGTTAATTACCCATGTCTCCTCATTAGTTTCCATCTCCCAACAAAATAAAATTAAGCCGAACTGCATGCACCGGAGCAGAACTGCAGGAAGGCAGAAGTTGCAGGACTACGGCATAGTGCAGCGCTGGCTGCAGGCAGAAGAAATCCACAGTAGGAGTGCCAAGTCSCCGGCACATACAGGAAACACACACAGCTATTATTTTTTTCCCACCCAGGTTTTTTCAAATTCATTCAGAGAAGGCTTGACTGAAGAAGAAGTTCAAAGGGAAAAGGGCACCTACAAGGACAAAGCAATAGCCAAAAATGTCTCCTTTTTTATGCTAAACCAAGAGGGCTGTTATTCTGCATATTGCACTTGTGWGCATAGCAAAGAAATAATAAGGTCAGCTCACGGGTGAAACTTCAGAGAATGAATAATGAGCAAATAAAGATCTCTACAGAGACACCCTTGCTACATACAGTTAGGGAGAAATTCACCTAAATATATCTACTTCCTATGTCCATTTGTCCCTTAAGTTACTGGGTTTGGACTTGGTGAAAAAGATGACAAAAATCAGGAACACACAAATGTTCACAGCCACAGCGTATACCTCATATACCTCCACTCAAAGAAAGCACATGAGATTTACCTACATATTTCATATCCATATTTACTATGGTAACAAGGAAGTGTCTCTGAAATTACAACCAACCCRCACTGAACATGCAGAACATTTGCTATGTTCAAAGCTAAACAGCACATTTCCGAGCAGTAGGCAACTTTAATATTAATGAGTGCAATATTCTCAAAAAGGTATTTCTGGCTTGAGGTTTAGGCGTGCATAGACGYGGCTCATTTTTAAACATTACCTATAGACCCCAATTTTGCTTTAACGTTGGTCTGYGCGAGATTTTCCAGCGTCTTTCCAACTCCCCCCCTCCACCTTTAACGTTACCCAGCAAAGGCACGCGTCACGCTGTCCTTAACGGATTTAGCGTAGTCTAAATACCAGCCAGCTCCAACCAACATTCATTTCAAACCGTATCAGTTTAAAACAAAACAGAATTTACATTAAGAGGAAACTGAACGTGGAAAGAAAAAAATAATAAAATAAGGCGACGCCTCTGAAGCCTTAGGATGTTCCCTTGCACTAAAACCTTTATCAGCCTTTATCAGCTTTTTCCTGGCAGCAGCTGGCTGCCGTACGCGCGCAGTTACTTTCCTTTTGCCCCTGGCATCCTTCAGCACGGTAGCCAGCRCCGCACGGGCTGCTGTGTGCCCCTTACGCGACGCGATGTAACACGGCGGCGTACGGAATCGGATGGGCTAAGCACAGCCCCGACCTTAGGGAGCATCTCTCGAAACAAGGTTTTGCAAGGAACCAAGGAGGGAAAAAGAAGGGAAAAAAAAAGAAAGAAAAAGAAAAAGGGGGGAGAGGAGGTTTTGCAAGGAACCAAGGAGGGAAAAAGAAGGGAAAAAAAAAGAAAGAAAAAGAAAAAGGGGGGAGAGGAAAAGAGAAAAAAAAGGAAAAAAGAGRAAAAATGGGRAAAAGAGAAAAAGGGGAAAAGGAGGAAAAGGTGGGAAAGGGAGGGGAGAAAGGAAAGAAAGAGAAGGAAAATTAAAACCGCGGGGACGAGCAACCCACAGGCGAGCGAGGCTGCGGCGCCGGGGCTGCGCCCGGCGCACCTCGCCGCGCCCCCGCGCCC
>NW_028185084.1:782477-802069 GCF_003343005.1 Rhea americana | reverse complement strand
CCGCCGGCTTGCCGGAAGAGCGTCTCCCAAGGCTGCCRCCACCACCGCCGTTCTGCCCTAGCAGAGGCCCCGCTCGCCCCGGGCTCCTCTGCCCKGCCGAGGCAGCGCTCGCACCCGGGCCCCGGCGCCGAGAAAGCAGCTCTTCCCGAGAGAAGCAGCACGCCGGCAGCGCTGAGCTCCTCCCCGCTCAAAGTCACCCTCCGCAGCCCTTACAGCAGCACCTTGGCAGAAGAATCTCTTCTCCTTCTTCTCCTTCTTCTTTCCCCCCTCCATTCCCTCCCGGCCGATGCCGCGTTTCTGGCCGTGGCCGGGGAGCAGCGCGGCAGGGCGCCGGGGCCGACGGCGCTCGCCGCGGCACCCAACCCTGCCCCAAAGCGCCGGGAGCCTGCGACAGCCCAAACGGGTTCGATTCCTCGGCGTTCGGGCTGCCGGCAACGGCACCACTCTCCTATTCCGTAAGCGCGTTCCCTCGGAGGAACGAAGCTTACGGAGACGTTCAACCTGCAGTTTTCTCCCTCACCTTCTCGGCTCCGTTTGGCTTTCCATCCTTTCCTTCATCTTACTACAGCTCTGTGAATAATTGACTTGTTGGTTCACTGCCTCAACCAAGAGATTGCTAGGGGAAAAAAAAAAATATATATATATATACACACACACACACACACCATTTCGTGTTGGCCCAAAATGAGCATTTTGTGTGCCTCACTGAACAAAGCCTTTCCTTAACTCAAAACAAAGCATTTTATTTTCAGAGTTATTTTTACCTCATTTTTTTCAAAATAAAAAAAATAAAAAACAACATAAAAAAATTTTTAAAAAAAAAAAAAAAAAAAAAAAAAAGCACTTCATTTTAAATACAAGAAGATGATTTTGAATTTTGTTTTAGATTATTTTTTTGTTTGTAACTTATTGGCTTGTTTGTTTGTTTGAGGGGGAGGATGGAGAGGGCAGATTGCCAGAATGAGTCATCCAGCCTGGCAGGAAATTGTAAACAATTTCAGTCGATTTAAAAAAATCATTTTTTGAGAGGGGGGAAATCCAGCACCCCTGAGAGTTCACACTGAGCAGTGGAATAACTGCCACAGGACGCACCCTGAGGAGCCACAGTAGTTAAATCTCCGTGATCTTTCCTCGAGGTTCGTTTGACATACGGCACATCTTTCCTTTGCAGCCACGTCACGYTGGTCCTTCTTTCTGATTTGCTCTTATCACCCTCGAGTCTCTTTTGGATGTTGCCATTTTCCGAATTTCTCTTCCATCTTTGTTTTTCTCATTCTCTAGACAGAGAAAAACCCATCTCCAGCCCCCTTCCTACCCTACAACTGTCCATGCTGATTCCCTCCAGGTGCCCTTGGATTCTTTCTCTATCCTTGCTGATACTGGCAAGGCCTCTTTTGGCATCACCTATAAACTTCAATAATATCACCATTTACTCTCTCTTCTAAATTATTGACGAAGATATTAAGGCTGGCCCCAACAGAAACCCAGTCCCTAAATCCATACCGCCTGGCAACGGCATCCGGCAGACTCTCTGGCCAAGTGGGAATGCTGCTCTCCAAGCAGATACAAATCTGCTGCAGGACTATTTTGAGACCATGTCCTGTCTTGCTAAATATATTTATTAACCGCAAGATTAGGTTGGTGCAGCTGCAGTTGAGCGCTGGAAAAAAAAATGGTCTGGGGTTGGTGTGCTAGACCAAACCCTAGGAGCGCTCCTCTTCTCAAGGCTTTTGGCAGCGTGGCACGGCCGAGGTCCGTCCCGCGGGCACACGACCCCGGCGGCACGCTCGAGCGCCAGCGCTCGCGGAAGCACCCGGCACCGCAGCACGGCCGGGATGACCCGCCGGCACCGACACGGCTCCGACACGGAGCGGGCTCGTGCGCCGTCCCACGGGGAGCCCCGCTGCCTCGTGCACGTGCCTCATCCGCTGGGATTTGGCTGCTCAATGACCCAACAGTCCATTTAGCTCTTTATTTAGGCCATGCGAGTTRCACACAACTAAAACTCTCTGGATACTGGATTTGGCTCTGTGAAGACCGGAAGTTTACTCTTCCTAAACAAGATAAAWCTAGCATTAAACGCTCCCTGGACAGAGGTTTAACCCAGTTAATGGTGCTGCACGTGGAGACATCTCCACAGAAAGTGGCCCAGAAGGTCTCCCTGAACACCAGCATGGGGAGAGGAGGGAATGGTTTAACTTAATCTAATACTTGCCAGGGACAGGAAATTTTTCCTTAATGATTTTTATGTTCAAAAAGATGCCAGCAACTACTCTGTTACCACTTGCACTGACTTTATGATGAGAAACAGCTTGACTAAAAATTGTCCTTTTTTTCCTCAACACAGTARCTCTGTGCAAGCAGCTGGAGATCACCTAGGAAGGTGGGAGAATTTGGGCAAATATATTGTAAGCTCTTTTTTTCAGCATGACTCTGACTGCAATTAGAGAATAAACGTATTCTCAACAGGAAAGGATCAAACGGAGAATTTCTCACTAGCATGCAATAGTGCACAGAGAGCAGGGACCAGAGGTGGGAAATCTTATATTCTAAGCACCCTTTTAACATTAATTTTCTCGTCATTAATGGAGGTGGGCTTAGACCAACGATGTCTGTCTGCTTTTGTTTCTTTATCTGTCACACAAGGATACAGATACTGCCATAACCTAACAGAAAATACTCTTTTTAATTGATGTTTGTGCAGCCATTTGAGAATACAATGAGTTATATAATTTTTAAATATTATTATAAAGCTGCAGGTCTGGAAGAAAGCCTAGTCTCAACGTGTAAATCGAAGGAAACTCAAAATYCTGGCTGAAACGCTTAAAAATAGAAGTTGCCACTTGTCCCTACAAGCTACAGCACCGCAACTGTCAGCGTAGCGGCTCGTTTGCCGCCGTACAGATCTCTGCACCCAGCAGGACGGGGGCTGCAGGAGAGGGAGACCTTTCCGCTGAACACGCTCCTCACCTCGGTGCCCGGCGTAAGTGAGACATCAGCCTCATCCGCTTTCGTGACAGGCGCCGCGGCGGCTCAGCGGCACGCGCTGCCTCTCCGTAACGCAATGAAGACATCAGCGAGGCAGTCCAACGCGCGCCACGACGCAGACCGACCCGACCCAAGAGCCGCTGCCCCGCGGGAAAGACTAAGTAAGGCTTCGCCCAACGGCGAGTTCAGCGCGATCGGAGGGCGACTGCGACAGCCTGGCAGTACGTCGTACCCTATGTATTAACCGTACTGAGGCTGCTTTCCTCCGTGCTTCTTAGAGCAGCAGTTCCCTCTCCAAAATACAATTTTTAGACCATACAGAAAGCCTGTGTAAGGTCTGGGGCAAATATCACCTGGAATTTGCTAAAAGCTCACTTTCCAAACAAAAATACCTTGCTGTACATGATACCTACTCTGCCTCCAAATGCCTCTAGTTCTCACTTTTTATATCTATTAAATGAACATTAACTTGTTAGCCTCTCACTCTCATTTCCAAATAACTTTTCAAGAACACTTAAAGAATCCTAGGCCTATGCAAATGTAATAGGAAAATGAAGATAAAGGCAAGCAAATCACCAGAAGAAATGCCATAATTTACCCAAAAAACGGTGATTTTTAACATTCACCCAATGAAGATGACTTTGGTTTGACAGCAAACATAAGAAACTTTAGTCTCCTATGTGGGTCTATATTCAAGCAAAGATTTTCTTAAGTCTCACTCGAATATCCTYGTTTTGGCTCTGACTATGGACATGGCATAATGACAGCATGGCAGGACTGAGAAACCTGCTAATAGCCACAGAACTGGGCCCAGAAACACTGTTTTGAAACTTAAGATACCATCATTCCTTGTGATACTGCATATGACAATCTTTGGTGGCACAAGCATGTAATATTTTTCCATGTAGAGTTACAGGAAATACCTAGGCAACATATTTCCATATTATACAGTCACTCATTCACAGGCAACATCCAAACTCTGCACGGCAAAATTAAATCATCACTTGAAATTATCATCTGACGTTATCAGCATTTTTATGGTGCTTTCGTTTTAACACGTAAATGTTGAGCAAACAATACATTTGTTTTCACAACTTTCCTGTAAGAGGTGGTATCTCCAGCTGAGCTAGAGCAGCAGATTTCAGGTTCCTCCCTCCACTCCCCCCCCAAGAAAAACATTTTGCAGGGATCTTGCAAGCAGGTTAACTCATTGCAACAGTCCTAAAGCGATGCTCTGGCTGCTGGCTGAAAAGAGCTCAGGCAGGATCTCCCTGAGAAAAGGCACAAGAGGAAATCAGGCCATGAGAAGGCAGCGGCACTCGGGCGCAAACRAAGGTTAGACAGACACCTTCGGCCCTGGCAGCTGCGAGCGCGCGAGAGCTTGGCTTTAGAAGCTTAATAACGTTCTCCTGGTGCAGACACGCAGCTTCTAAAGGCTCTTCCCAGCAAACGCTGTGATGGGAGAGAACAACCTCTCTGTACTTTCTGTTCCACCTTTTCCGGGAAAAGCCTCTCGCTTACACACGCTGATGTTTATGACCAAACCAAAGCACCGGCTGTTTGTGGTGTCAATATTAGCCCAGCAGAGAAACACCTTCTCCTTATCTGCAGCCCTTACCCTCCCGAAAGTCCTTCAACGAGGGAGGAGAAGGACAGCAGGCTCCCAGAGAAACTTTCCAGTCCCCAGGGACCCGTGCCGAGGCCCGCCGAGTCCTCGTCCTCCCGCCGGCTCACCACCGGGGCTGGACCTCGGCGCAGCCGGGCTCCCTGCGCGCCCACCCACCCCGCAGCACCCTGCCTCCCGGTGCAGGACGTCACGGAGGAAACACAATTTCTTCTCCAAGCTTGCCGTCACAGGGCTGCTTTTGCTAGGTTTCTTCTGTGCCAGGCTTCAAGGAGCTGGAGGGCAAATACTCTGAAGGCAAGATGAACCTCGCAGGTGTAAACGTGAAACAAACTGTGCAACACTTCCACGCACAGTTCCTTTCCCACTGCCTCTACTCATCCACTGCTCTCCCMGTCTCCTCCTCTCTTCTCACCCGACACTGCTGTCCTGCAGCTCCCCACCACAACCGCTTTGTCTTTTCATATTCTGTTCGATTTTTTTTTATTTTTCCCTTGTTACACCTTTTAACTCCTTTCTTCTCCTACTCAGGTGAAAACGGGTTTTGCATATAACTTAATCTCACAGAAATACTGTGAAAATTCATGAGTCAGAGAGTAGATCAAGGACAGCTATTATTGCCATGAGAAATGAGTTCTGCTTCTTCAGCCTAGCAGCATAGGATTTAATTAGGACAAAACCAGAGCTTTACCTTCACTWAATACTACTTGTTTAGGACCTAATTCAGCAAAGCACTAAGCAGATGAATGTGAAAATACTCTGCTGAGCAGAGCAGTGGTTCATCCCCCCTCCAGCCACTCCTCCATCTGACATCYCAATTTCCAGCAGGAGGGATCAGAACTCAGTAGGACAAACTTCATAAAATTACCAAATGCACAAAAATATCTGTWCGCCCAGGATCCAAAACGCGCGGATACATTCACCACTACGGCATCTAGACTGAGCGTCTCTGACCTACCACAGCTTCTTCTGATCTGCAAACTTCTACAAACCAAAACGGCTCCGACTCTGCCATTACTTTTCCTCCCATGTACCGCGACTTCAATCCAAAGGTCTTTTCCACTTCTTTTCTCCCTCCCCCATTCTTCATCTCAGCATCCTCTTCTGTGCCGCCCACACACTTGGAGAGAGAAGAGCAGACCAATCTGGCAGGCTCAAATAATAATAAAATATAAGGAAAAAAAGGAGAAAAAATGTATTTTCTGGCCTAAAAGATTCTTTTGTATTTGTGTCTGGAGAGAGTAAATCAAATCTCTTTTCCCTCCCCCAAGAGCTAGTGGAAGGGAGATAACTCCCAACATCTCGTATTCTCACAAATCAGCCCAGACCAAAAGGACAGGGAAGGGCAACTCGCATTTCCCTCCGACACTCGCACTCACACACCCCTTCGAAGAGGAACATCAGACTCGTTTTTAATAGTGCCTTCTCCTAGCACCAAGCGTCAGTTAAAAACACCCATTTTACAAGGTGGGGTTTGGTTAGTCCATTTTCTCGTTTGCTTTTCTTGAGAATGGCTGAGCAGAAGCTCTGTTGCCTCCAGGCTCATCAACCAGCCAGGCGCTCACGGGTGCCCGAGGGCCGGCTGCTCCGGCCGGGCACGCGGCCRCTGCAGGAAAGGGCCCTCGCGCACCAGCGGCGCAAGGTGGCCGCCCCGAGGGGTCCGCATGTCCGCGGGCAGCGCGCGCCTCTGCGACGCCAAGTCCACGTCCGCTGCCCCATTAAGGTCCCAATCTTGCAAGCTCGTCGGTATGTGCAAAAACCCGCTCTGACGTAGAGCATCCAAGGACATTAATGGCACGCAGCACAGCGATACAGTCCAGGCATGTGGAAATAATCACAGGCCCAGAACCCACGGTGACTGACTTTTTTCCCATTCAACATATGTTTTACTTAGATGCTTGCTTCTTCCCGCTCTTCTTTCTCTCCATCTCCCAAACTATTATTTATTTTTGGTGGAAAACAGGAAAGTATCTTTAATATAGGCACATTAAAGGTCAAATCAAATCTATTTGGGAAATATAAAATTGTTAGTCAGGATATAGACAACAGATTTTATTAAATTCACGTATTCCTAATCATAGCCAGACCCCTGACCCCTCCACTATTAGTAATTAATAGATAAAATATGTCTGAACTATCTTCAGCCTGGGATGCAAAAAGTAACATTTGAGATTCCTATATAAAATTAGAACGGAAGAAGTTGAGTTTCAGTGAAGGAATAAACACTGTTTGTTAGGACCAAAGAATGCTCCACAGGATGATTCAGAGCCTCTATAGCTATTTGCCTCATTAAGGTGAGCTGAGAGCCATATCCCAGGCTAGTAAAACTAGCAGTGACTTCAGCGGAGTTGCAACATCAACATAACCAGCGTCTCACCCTCTGTATCAAGTGACCTTAACTGTGCTGTTCTTATGATCTGGAGATGTTTCAGGCCTTATCTGCACAAAAGCATTTCACCCGTACAGCTACATCTATAGGGAACTCAAAAACACCACGCTTYTCATCTGGCATGGCTTCACCAGCAAAAATCATTAATTAAAAAAATGATTAAAAAAAATCACAGCTACAAAATGATGATTTTTGTCACTGTGGCTTTGAAAGGCAAGGTAGCCCCATAGAAAAAATGGCCACTTTCAAAGGTTTTATTAACACAGTTATGGCAACAGAGACACCATAATGCAAACAAAGTCCTTAAGCTAAGCTTAGACCAATATCTAACTGACAGCTCTGTTAGAAAGCAAATATTCACGTTTCTCTTTACAAATGGGAAATCAGCCACACTTTTTGCCACATTTCTGACCTATTATAGGCAAAAGTGGAAGCTTTCACATGACTCCTTTTGCCTTGCTACTGCAGGAGCCTGTACAAAATCCCTGGTGGCAGCAGCATGCCCTCACCCATGGGAGACGGTTGCTCTTCCCCAGCGTAATCTTTGTTTAACTCTTTCCCAGCCTTCACCTCCAAAGTAAAAACCTTTGACACTGACAGCTGATGCTCACCATTTCCCTTCTTCAACCAGACCATCAAATTACACTGTGACTCACTCCCGATTCACATGCWATGTACTGACATTTCCAAGACCTCATTAGAAGTATAACTGTGGTCTCACTCCCACTTTAGAGACTATTTCCCCTACGGCCAACGTAGTTTGTCTGGAGCAAAAGAGAACAGAATATTGTTTGTTAGTATGTAGCAGCCTAGAAATATWAATCTTATTCCTTGTTTTTAAATTAAGATAGGAACATTAGACATAGGGCATGAGAAGATTAGTATCYCTGCATGATTAATGTTAACTGGGTAGGTCTGTATGTTACATGGATGTGATGCTATTTCAGATGATGGCCCTTTTAATCGGTAGAAGTCTACTCAACATCCGTATGTTACGCAGTTTATGATCTCCTCAGAAGTTTTTGCTTCTAGATTCACTTCCCTGAAATCTGTCAAGGCAGAGGTTTCTTTAACAGAATACATATTGAGATTTGGGCAACTGATACCATAATGGCCCAAATGATCACTCTATCAGCTGTCCTTGTGGTGGGTAGAAGTCTGGCTCCAAGAACAGAGTTTCTTTCCTGGACCTCCCTTCTCAATACAGAGGAGGTGAACGCAAAATCAGTAGCTTCTGCTTCTTTCYATACAATCCTTACAGCACAATGTTGATTCCCTTTAGCTACCTGCTGCTTTGCAAGTTTGGGAAATGTTCAACTACCTACCCCCCCAAAAAAAAAAAAATCAAGCAAATAGAAAAACATCTTTATTCAATACCTCATTTCRGATTCTAGCAAACAGAAACAATGTCCCTTACCACACAGTTGGGATAYAGTCTTACACTTACATGGGTAAAATCATAGTCTGGGCCAATGCTTGTCTGGATTTAGACAACTTGAGTTGAGAAAGGAGACTTGGAAGACATTGGAAAAAAAATGAGTAGGGCATCTCTACGCAACTGTTCTAAAATAYTTAAGGGAGATGGGCTCAATAGAGAGTGAAAAGACATTTTTGCTGGCTCATGAAAATGAAACATATGCAGGGCTTAATCTGCTGCAAGTGAAATCAATGAGAATTTTGCCAGTGAAGCAAAAGCAGAAATGGAAACAACATCTGACAATTGCTACGTTAGACCCATACAAATTGCTTCAGTTAATAGCCTGTGCACTGGGTAGATAATATACCATAGGCAGCTGATGATTTTAAGCTTCCATTTTCACAGTATGAGGGTGTCATGATCTGGGGAGTTTTGAAGCTTGTGAAGGCTGCTTATGCTTAGTCATAGTTGGAAAAAGATTTTCCATTTAGATAGTCATGCTAAATCTATAAAGACACCAAATAAAAGAACATGTGAAAGGAAAAAAAAGATAAAAATACAACATAGAGATTAAGTYATATGATCAAGAATAGAAAAGAATTTGGATAAAGCTTTTTGCTAATAATTTATTATTCAAGTAGCCCTCAAACTTCAGTTGTTGGAATATAAATGAAAAGTATTTCTGAAAATTATTAATGTTGGGAACTGACTACATAAATCCCAGAGGCCAACTCCTTAGCTGGTATAAATCAAAGCATCTGGCCTTGTATCTTTGAGATCATAATGAGATGGCTGCAGAGCAGTCAATACAGAAAGCACGATATTTAGAAACTAATATCTCTCTGGATGCAGAGCACACAATGAAGATAAGACAGAACAGCAAAACAGGACTTGACTGTCATATCAAAATCCAGGGATACTCAGCGGATTAGTTGTGCAGGCAGCAGACYCACTCTGGGAGACAGCAACAGAACAGCATAATGCAGAGAGAAATCTGCGTCGCTGCCCAAAAGCACGAAGGGGAACAAGAAATAAAAGAAGAAATAAAGGAGTGGAGGCACATTTCAGAAAGCTCTGAGCTCCCATTTAGTTGGCAAACAGAGGTCAGATTTTCTAAAGAACTCAGCAAGCCAGGCATCAACCTTTTTCCCAGGCAGATGTGCAGATATTGAACTCCTGGAAGCCTGATAGATGTTTAGAAACATGGCCCTACATGCCCCACTCCCACCAAGGACACTCTTTAAAAATCAAGTATTTTGGTCAATGCATTTTAAGCACAGATTCCTACTCAGTAAGGCTTGGGCATTTTTATTTTTAAAAGACCCTAATTCTAATGAATCTGAGTTTGAACTATTCTGCACCTTGGTATGGGTTTTTCCAGCCTTTCACACCTCACCGTTGGTGGCTATGGTGGTTCATCTGGCACACACACAGTCCAAGCCCTGGGCCAAAGAGACTGTCAGATGCACCGCCGCAAAGACTGCAGTTCTGCAAATGCTTGGGAAATGCATGATGACCAYAGAAGGAAAAAGGCCTGTACAAATCCTTCTCTCTCTCACCATCCAGTCTTTTAGAAGCCTCCAGAGGCAGACCTGAGAAGATACTCAGCAGTGTGTTAGTTCCTAGACATACCTATTTTGTCATTGTTCAAAGTCCATTTTAGAAGTTTCAAAACAGAGAATTGCACAACTGTATACTGGTTGAGATTCTTAAAAATGATATGCTGCATCTTTCCCAAGTTTTCACTTACCAGGAGGTTTAGCTGACTCTGAAGGCCACACAACTACCATTTACACTATCYTGACACCTGACAGAAACATTTAACAAACAGAGGTAGCCTCATGACAAAAAAAGATGCCATATTGCTGAGACATGAAGGTATCATTACATGCTCAGCACACCCTCAGTATATCTCCAATATTAATGAGCAGAGGTAAACAAAGCTTCAGTTTTCGCCAGCAGCACAGGATCTACTCAAGCAGCTCCTCTCCCTGGGTGCTGTGAGAGGAAGGCAACTGCAGACAAGTCTCTACTGATAACGAGGACAACTCACCAAGTTCAAGTCCCCCAGCCAGCAGGAGGAAGACAAGCTTCAAAACAAAAAGTATTTTCCAAGATTCACATAGCAAAGACAGGTAATTCAAAAGGGAGCAAAGAAGCAGGATAACAGCAAAGGTGTGTCCCTTTCCAAGGYCACTCATTCAGATGCTGCCACCAAAACGACATGTCATAACCTTTATCCACGTGACATTTATATCATCACAACACGATTCCACCACAGTTCCACTCCCTACAGAGTTGCAAAGATCAAATGGACCAAGAAAACCAAATTATGTAATTGCTGCACCACTACATTTTCCACAACAAAATTTCCAGACTGTTTGGCAGACCACATTGTTGTTCTTTCAGATGTCCACTCTGCACAGGTTCACTGAGGTCTTCAAGGCTCCAGGTTTTTCAGCTGGATTATCCTCCACTCACCCTGAACAACTAACCCACGAGCAAACAACACAGCAGTAGCAAGCCACAGCAGCTAGATTCAAGTCTAGAAATTCAGGGCAGCCAAATCTGGGTTTAGGTCCTGCTCTGAGAACGGCATGCGTTATAGGTGTTCCCACAGTTTACAACATTTGGCTGCAACAGGCTCTGATATCATCATTTTCTAAATATTATCTGCATAGCAGATGTTGTGTGTGCACTGCCCCTCAAGCCTCTGCCATCTGTTTCCTACCTAATAAGTCAAGTGTTCGTGTTTTTTTTTTATTCGAAAGAATAAAATGGGGAGGGAGGTTATCTTCAGGTAGTTTCCTGTTCAGATTAGTTCTTTTTTTTTTCCTTTTAGTTTGTTCAGTTAGTTTCTCAGTGCAAAATGTTAGAAATTTCTCCCAAAAATWTCTGAAGCAGTAAGTGATTTCCCCTTACTCATGCGTGAAAAATTATACAGTAGCGATAAGAGGGTGAATTGGCAGCATGTACCATGGAGACTGACTCTATGTGACTTTTTCTTCCTAAAAAGAACGTGAAAAGTCAAAACTGAGAAGCAGAAAGCTCGACACCAGGAAGGGTGGGGAGGAGGGAGCAGCAATGCAGGGCGAGTCCTGACATCTGACCAAGGTTAGCAAAGCTGGCAACGTGACAGAAGGTCTGAGCCTGTGCCTTTGAGGACCTCAAAGAGCCATCCCTGACAGCGCACTGCCAAGATGCGAACAACATGTTAATGGACCATCGCTGGTGACAGACCGGCTRTGCCTTTTGGCAAGTTCCTCATTGCCAACCCCAGGGAAAGGGCAGTCATTGCAAATCTCATGTGGTTCAGCTCAACATCTTTCCTGAATACTATTTATGTCCTTATTTCCCTGATGCAGCAGATTCTTCTGCATTTTCTTCACATTAAAATAGTATTTAGAGCTTTTAAWTTTTTTTAAACAGTTTTAAAACTACCTTAAAGTTAAAAGATGCAAAAATTGAACAGCCTGTATTCCTCTCTTCATTGACCAAGCCATACAACACAGCCATGACACTGCAATTCTCCTCAACCAGACCATAATAAATAGTTTTGCAGTGTCTTCAAATATTCAGAGAAATATTACTGCTATCATAAACCCACCATACTTGGAATTCAGCTTCATTCACCACTGATAGATGCTCAGACAGGCAAAACTGTGCTAATAGGAATGTCTGGAGAAAGTATATTACCCATCCAAAAACAGACGGTTACAATCACCCAACCAGTAAGTAAAAACAATATCCTGAAGGGATCCGTCACATGCCTGGGGAGGCGAGCAGCAAATAAATACTCATGATTAACAGGTCAGAAGCAGTTAATTGTTTACCAGGAGCATCCACCAAACAGCTTCAGATAACAAACACGTACATAARCATCTCAGATCGCTCATAGGCAATTACAAAACAGAAAATGGGATAACTCAATCAAATAAACTGTGTTTACTGCAAACAATTCATCCAGTTAGAGCTGCAGTTGCAAGCCACAGGGAAACCTGTAGTGGTCYCAAGCTACGTGGGCAACTTTCTGCAAGGCTGTCAGCGTCTTTGGCTTCTCTGCTCACACTTTTAGTGAAATGACAATTCTTCCTCATCTGTGATRTGCAAATGGAACCAGATCAAGAGGACCTCTTTGCCTAGGGGTCACCCACACAGCAACTTTAGCCAATACATGGCTATCTCCAGCACCCAGGGGATCTCTAAGGATAAGCAACTGTCAATAGCAATGAAATCTTCCAAACACAGCCGTAAGTCCTGGTAAGAGTTAGAGGCTTGCTCCATGCCCAGCCCACAGAAGATGTACATCTGCTACAGCACCTCACACATTTTGCTACACTTCTACCATCACCTGCTGGCAATTATGACTAACATGCTTTCTTGCTTTGAAGCCTAAGAAAAGGACTCTTTCAGGGTAGAGCACGCRCTGATGAATACCAAAGCCAGACCAGAGTTGTGGAGGGAGGGATCTCACAGGTCATTTGTCACTCCTCTCTCTGTGCAGAGCGGAGTCCCCGCATGTGACCACGTTCCCCACAGCCAGGAGCCTGCCTTCCTTCTCTGTTCCCACACCAGCCTTTCCCACTGCTCTGTGGCTCTGAGGGTTGGACAGAGATGCACAAGGTCATATCTACTACCAGTCTATCCAAGAGAGACGAAAAAAAACCCTGAAGAGAAGGGCTTTCTCCTCCTAACATTAGCTGGGTTGGCAGCAGGGCARCAGCAGCTATAATAGCACTTGCAGCTCATTACACATTCCCTCTTTTCTGAGTCAACTGCCTTTTTCCATTTGGGAAGCAGAGCACCGTTGGCTAGGTCATATAAAAAAAAAAAGAGAGACAAGGAAACTATAAACACACCACTAAACTGATGTATCATCCTGGGTGGGATTGAGTTGCATGGGTCTGTGCTACAGTCTGCTCTGCGCTTTTATGCAGCGCTCTGCCAAGGCTCAATAAATAACTAATAGCACAACAGATCCCTCATCCAGCTGCCCATCAGTAGAGAGAGATTGCTGTAAACCACATCAGACCAGCTCCCAAGGGGCCATGCCTGTCATGGATACCTGGGAAGACAATATATAGTTGAAAGTTTCCTTGGTTCAAACTGGTGAGAAGAGCAAGCTATTCTGCTCAAGTCAAGCACATTCAGTTTGCTCTCTTTGAGCTCAACAGCCGTGCAAAGTCCCACTAGATCTGCTTCAAAATGCAAGGAAGCTTTCCAGGTATTCCCAAGGAAAATGCTACCAGTTTCAGGAGGAACATCAGGAAGAAGAGGAAAAAAAATCAGAAAGAGAAAATTGAAGACACAGAGCGGCTTGCATCCAATCTGTGAACACTGCACTGCTGCTGTTTCTGTAATTATCTGCAGATCAAAGGAGTGGTGATGGCCATGACAACTCTTCACCTCCGTTCTGTCCACCCTCCCAAGAAAGTTCTCAAGAAGATCTCAAGTGAAGTGGTTTGTCTCAGAGAGGGAGAAAAAGGGGCTACACAGAGCACTGACCTGTGGGGAGATGGCAATGGGACCCAACACTGGGCAAAGGGAGAAAGGGGACACACAATACCTGTGTTAAGCCAAGGGATGCAGGGAGCTTCCGAAATACAGGATGCAAGGGTGGATCTTTGTGGAAGGAATAAAGAGAGAGGATTAACTGCTGCATATGCAGTGCTCTTTATCTACACGTGCGCAGCACTCCTGTATAGAAACATAAAGGCCAAAATAGGTGTTTGGATGTTTAGCACACTTCCTTTTGCTGTTCATATTGCTACAGTCTGTTCTAATGACTCTTCAGGCCTTTGGGAGCAGAACAAAGGACAGAAATCTTTCACTGCCCAGTCTGCCAAGCACAGGTAGCATTTGCAAGCAAAGACCACAAGAAATATCTAGTTGCTTAAGTCAAGTTACAGGAAGGCCAGCATGAGGGTTGGTTGCCTACACCCTCAAGACTGCTCAGCATAGCTTTTTTTTTTTTTTTTTTTTTTTTTTTTTTTTTTTTTTTTTTATACAGCTGGATTCAATGAAAATCCTTTCACAGGGTCAAGTTTAGGTTTTCCAAATTTACACCAGCATAAAATCATATGAGCAATCTGTGTTTCCAACAGCCCCTGAATGACACTGCAAGACAACAACACACAATGCTGAGCCTACTTCCAGGCACACGTTCCTGACTTGGGCTCTTTCCACTTCCTCCCGCAAACAACAGGGTAGGTGGATTAGTGATATTACTCGTAAACAGATCTGCCTTGTGGTGACAAAAATAAACAAACAAAAAATCTCCAAAACCACATACGCAGCACAGCCTTTCTTTTGCTCTAGTGTCTTGTAAGTGGACACACTACCAGCAATGGTTATGTGAGGGAAATTAAGTGACAGCAAAAATGACATGGCAAGACCTGAGGGAGATGTCAAGCTGCAAGGTGATGCCCTGATGTTCCTAAAATGCCACTTCTCCTTGAGCATCAAAACTTGTGGATGCTGAACACTATAGAGCAGTGACATTTAGACGAAAGACTTAAAAACCTCACTGCATGGATTTTTTTTTTTTTTTAAACTCTGCTTTTCAGGCAAGTGAGTTTAGTGGTTAATCTCAGTGATGTTACTTTCTAGATCTCTGCAGCGTGTGCTTCCATTACGGACAGCCAAAGAGCCCCAAGACTACAGCTTCATTTGGAAAATCAGTAATAAGAAGCAAGAGGGGCAGAGCTGAGAGATATAAAACCTATGGAAAATGCCTGCCTTGTTTTCACAACCGGAATAGACCTGGGCCATGCTCTGAGGTGTGAACTCAGAGATATTTCATACATTTTCATACAACTGAAAACACCGTGAGAAAAAACAGCCATGCACTCTGTTAGATGCCACAGGTGCTGAATGTTTTACACCTTAAGAGACCAAGGTACTCGGTACCTTACAAATACATAAATGCTTCTACAGCTGAAAGTAATCAAGACAAAAATCTGCAGTTATAACACTTAATATACAGCTCATTCCAACTTCAACCTAAACTTGTTCACTGTTACTTACAACATCTGCCTTGAGACAAGCGGAGCTACAGGAGAAAAGCTGAACAAATATGTCAAGATGCTATCTGATCCAACAGAACCRGGAGCAGGGAGGGAAGGGACAGTCAGTGCTCAACACCTTGTGCCTCGAACGCCTTCCTCCTGATCTGCCAAAACCTCTGCCACATCTTACACCTAGGTGACTTTCGTCTTCCAAAGCCCTCAATATGCCTGCACATCTATCAGGTGACCTGAGTCCTTGAATAGGACATAAGCTACGAACTTTTGATGAAATTCTACCGTTTAGCTACAAAACACTCATTAAATGTGGGACAGTGAACAGCATCAGGTTTTGATCTAAATAAAGGCTTTCAACTGTCTGGATGATATAGAATGACTTTGTTTAGTTTCCAGCTTGTTTTTAAGCTTTAAAATAGGAGTATGAAATCTGGCCACTGTTGTTGTGCTGCTGGCACTAACCAGACAATCACCAGGCATGTTCATAACAAGGAAAATCAAAGGGATTTTAAGAAGTGTTTAACCCCGAGCTCAGGAATCTGATCTGTGCATTGGTCATTGGAGTTAATCAAAGAAAGTTGCAAAGCATTCTGCTTCAATCTGGATGATCTGATGGGATAGAGGATTTTTCACTGTGACTCTTACTGTGCTCCGTGTTAGTACTTTTTCTAAGTAGGTAAGACTGAAAAAAAGAAAGAACCAAAAAAAAAACAGAACTTGAAAGTAAGACTTTTAGGTTATACACTATAAAACAGAAAAGAATATCCCATACAATAGGACAGTCAGCCCTTCTGCGAGTTATCTTTAAACCCACAGAAGTGCTGGGACATCTTGCAGCAGAACACAGTGGACACATTCACTTAGCTTCAGGTTCTAGCAAAGCTTTCAGGAATTTTCATCATCTCATTTCAGCAGTAGCTTGTACAAATGATCTTCAGGATTCAAWTAACTTTCTGATTCAGAATTAGGAAAAATGCATTCCCAGCACTGTCACGGACACAAAAAGAAAGGTGAGATCTCTTTCAGGCTCCCAGCAGTTCTTAGAGTGGCTAGACATATCTTTCCCCTGATGTATGTTCAAACCAAGGATTTTTAAAGTTGCCTGTTATGTCAATGTCACAAGGAAGGGTTTGGGTTTTTTTTTTTTTCATACTATTACATAAAGCCAGAAAGCACAGTCTCTAATCAGAGGAGGGCACTCTCCATTTTCGAGTGGAGATGCTCRTTTTAACAAAGGGATCCCATTAACTTGTTGTCCCTAAGCTACGTGTTGGAGTGACCGTGGAAGAGGAGGCAACGAACACATTATTTCTGCGTGCCATTATGTAAGTGTCCTGTAACAGCAATGGCTAAAAAAGGCTGAGGATTCAAATGACTTAGGATCTGAGTGAATTCACTGGAAATACTTTTAGCTTTTTTCCCTAATAGATAGCCTGGAGATATGAGAAGACTGGGAAGCGCATTCAAGACCTGAATCTGAGGTTGCTGTCTTTTTATGGCTGTGCAATTTCCAAATCAAAATATTGAAGCAAATGGTCTTCCCCAGGCAACAGATGTTTGAAATGCAGTGATGGGCATCAGTTTAAGAACATACATACAGCTGAAATATTTTCATCATCTCAAGGCTTCAGTCACCTCTAGCAGAGAGGATGAGCTGTGATTCACATAAGGTAGATGACTCCACCAGAGACAAGGATGAAAAATTCCCTTTCCTCCATTAGAGGACTAACAGAATATAGTGAGTATGTCTTCCCCAGKGACACGGCCTTGCACAACAAGCCAGCATCTAGTATTTTTAAAAGAAGCAATAATGTTCTCCCAGTCAGTTGCATACAGAAGWCAAAGTCCCTCAGCTCTTCTGCATAAAAAACTATTATTCCTCACATTTTTGGTTCCAAATTAGGTTTGTAAGTGCTCCCCTACCTCCTGACACAGAGTTTGTGTGAATGACTTGAGAAAGCAAGGAAATATGTAGCAGGTTCACTGGATGCTGCAACATATGAGGATTTCCCCTTTGCCTGTTAAAAGGTCACTGCCTTTTCYATTTGAAAATGCATTACTTTCTACTTACATTTCAGCAACATCTTTGTTCAAGGCAGGATGTAGGCCCCATTACCAGGCTCGGCATGAAGTCACTGGCAGGCAAGCCCCATTCCTTGGGATCCGGTTGTATAGTTGATGCCACATTACTGACTAAAGGTGGGAACATAAACCCAGCTCTTGCTATCATATGCCTCAGAATTATTAAATTTCATAATTGTTTRCTGCCACTGTGTGTAAAGCAATGGTGTAGCTTATGCTGTACAAGCCACTTTTATTTACCCATGTAAGATAACAATACAAAGACCCTGGCTGCCTAGCAACTTAACTTCAACATGAGATAGGTTAAGATTAATAATTGCGGTTTTAAAAACTGTTTTCCTTTCCCCACATGTGATCGTGTTAACGACAAGATCAGAAACCATGACTCAAGAGAGCTAGGTTCTATTTCCAGCCCTGGCAATGGTTCTCTGACCTTGAGTCTGTTTCTAGTTTCTAAATTTACAAAATAGTGATGATAAATTTCCTCTACTTTGGACAGATTTGGAGATCTTCAAATGACAAGTGCTATGTAAAAGAGTATAGATTCCTGCCAGCTTACTACTTAATAGATGGCCTCTTAGATAGCAAAGCAACAGCCAGAGCAATGCTTGAGTGTGTCATATGCCTTCTTCAACCAACAATTAGGGAGAATTTACCTTGTAGATGAAGTCAAGGGTCCTGGGCTCTCAGGGAAAGGAGCGTGTCACCTAYTCTGGCTTTTTTTGCCCTCAAGTTTTTGACCACTGGAGGTCCGTTAGTAAATATTTTGTTCAGAGGTACTGATTATTACAGTGTTACCCTTGATGCTTTGACTCAGCCCTGCCCTTGTATTTTCTCCACTATCATTCTGAAATTAAGATAGCAACCAGTTTGCCAGCGAGTTGTCTCTGCAACCAAATCTTCACAACCTTTTCAGCAATACTGATTTAACTGTTGTGTCTACAGCAGAACACAGTCTGTACTTGTGCCATAAATGAAAGGAGTCTATAAACTGAAACTGGTCTCAAGGCTTTAAATTACATGTAAATTCTCACTAAGGTTATAAAAGGGTCCCGTGAATATGAAACAGAGATAGCAAACAAATCCTGGAATAAGCTTTTAAAAGAGAGGAATCCAGGCCAAATGGAAACACACTAAGTATAATTTATAATGAGCAATGTGTAAAAAGCTATCCAAATCATGTAGCTCACAATGAGAATAAACAGTGATCTTCCAATAGGGACAAGCACAGATAAGCTAAGTATCTGCTAAAAGGCTGAACTTTGGGTAACCTTTGTTGAATGAGTTAGTAACACCCAAAGTCACCACTGGGTTTCACTAACGGCTGAAAAGGACTGTAGCAAAAATAGTGCTTTCTCAATACGACTAACCCGGACTACAGTACCTGTCCTCATGTGCAGTGGGAAATGGTGGTTGCTGTGTAGTAACTGATGTCAAAACCGCAGGCGTGTGAACCCCTTCTCCCGCCCCTAGGGAGCACAGATGATCTTGCAAGGTAACTGGTTTGGGCGACAAGACGAAGGACGCCTGCACCATTCAACTATTRCTATAAAGAACATCTAAATGAATGAGAACAGTTGAACCTCATCTTGAGCACAAATCATGCAATTCATCCCCATCTTGAGATCTGCACAGGCATCAGAGGTTGTTAACAGGAATACTTCGAAATATGTGTAAATACCTGAGAGAGTGCTGCCGACAACAGAAAACAGCAGAGAATGCCTATTTCTTGTATTTTTATGCTCGTGGGAGTGTTTTCGTAATTGTTAAAGATCTTTGACAGGCCACTTCGCCAATAACTGGTGGAAATAAAAATCAAGCAYAGACCCACGCTATTTAGGTATTATGATAGAAAGCACAGCAAGACTCTCAAGAGTGCTGTCAGATGCCAACAGAGAGAGCAGTCTGGGTGACTGGAGGAACTGCAACCCCCAAGTGGAGCTGAGACCCCAGGTAAAKGCACAGTGAACAGCTGGGRGGCAAATTCCTCAACCATCATGGTTATCATCAGAGTAATGACTGCCCTTTGGTAGTTGTTACTCAGCCTCAGAGCATGATTAGTCCAGGACG
>NW_028185084.1:731753-782387 GCF_003343005.1 Rhea americana | reverse complement strand
TTTTTACCTTCAGCACGGTGAGTCATTCATCAAGTTTATGACAATGTCTGAACAGTGAGCAACCATTACCCCACTATGGGAATGAGCAAATGCACAAGCAAACTAGAAATATGACCATGTGTCACATTAGTATCGATCATCTCCTAGCAAAGAGAGCAGTCAGCACTGCAGAGAATGAACCATCCCGGGCAACAGAGCTCTTTCCTTGGACTGTGTTGCTCTTCCCAAGCCTTCTAGCAGAAGACAAAAGGTGAACCCTAGACAATCAAAGAAACAGGAGGTCACACTACTGCCCGGCACTATCACTAAGCACAGCAGCAAAACTTGGCAGGCTCAACAAGTATCTAGAGTGTCTCTTGCCAGGTACTTGAGCTTCCAACAGAGATGCTGCAGTTTCTTCCAAAAATGTTGCCTTCTTAAACAAACTGGACAGATTGTTGTGGAGATGCTAAGAGAATGTCAATCTGCTAAATGTCAGAAAGATTTTGACTAAACTAGGAAGAAAAATAGCTGGAAATTGCAGTTATATAATTAGTAACAAATCTTTAAATCTACATGTTTGGATAGCAAGGCTGATGTAAAAATCAATTGCTGAAGCGGAGCAGCCAAGAGGCCAGATTCAGATCTTCTTTACGTCAGTGAAAGTACAGAGTAGCTCCCCTGAAGCCAAAGGAGTACATAACGCTGTAACGGTCTTAAACCTTTCAAATCTGTTAAAAGCTAAAAGCTAAGCTAAGCCACTGTCATGAAATCCATGAAATGGAACTGAGTCCAGAAGGGTTGGGGTCCCTCAAAGCCAAGGGCTGAGCCAGGAACAGGTCCTGAGTCTGACTGATCTTCCAGCACACAAACTCCAAGAAAGCTCAGAACAGCCTGGGTCAACTGCTTGTTTTACCATCTGRAAGCTCAGACCCCAGATTCATTTCCTTTATTTGGTTTCTTTTCGTAAACAGTGGTTTCACTGATGAAAAAYACTGAACAGAAAAAAATACCTTCAAAGGGCAGTTGTCCCTGCTCAGATCTTAAGTGTGAAGTGAACCGAACTGGACTTCCATAGCAGATGCTGGGTTTCCAACATGCTATTAGGACCTAGTTAAGAAGAAGCACTTTCAAAAAACATAAATTTTGTTAAATTCACAAAAAAGCAACCAAATAACTACCCATATCTAGAAGTTGTTTCATAGCCTGACATGCTTTGCATTTTACATTTTATTCATACATATTCTGTAGAAGTGSGTCATTAATTGACTAATATCAAGATGCTGAACATCTTTACACCTAAAAATGCTTCCAGTCTYACAGGTGCTTGATCCATTGAATTTTGAGTCACAACAACTGAGTGAAGATAGTACATGTCACTGTAGAAAAGGGGCTGTGTTCAACTGGACTAAAACATTATCTGTTTCCCCCCTAAGTTGTTACTACCAGCAACCACAGACCCTGCCATCACATCYCAAAAGACCATTCTTATAAAGGGAAGCAAGGCCAGAACTGCTCTCTTCCTTCCCGATGTCAGGAACTGCCTTTTACCAAAAGATCAAACAGTGAAGGAAGAAAAAGAACAAGCAAACAAGGAAATAAAGCTAGTATCAGCCATTTGGGACACCTACACACACAAAATGCATTCAGGAACATACCACATACAGTCTCAGAGCCTTTTACAATCCCCTCTTGATGATTTTAACTTGGCAGTCTTGGAAGAGTCAGCAGGAGATTTGCCCAAATGCAGTCCCTCAGGATTGCACCCTCCAAAATTATTTTCACCAAAATCCAAAGAACGAGGCAGCCTTGAGGTGCTCCCACAATGCATTTTGTGTCATTCCAAAGATGAACTTTGGTACGCCTAACTTTGGCTAGTTAAAACAAGAACAAAAATAGCGGTATCTCAAAGCTATTTATTTGTTTTTACAGTAATTTCAATGTTATGCTACAAATATAAAGGTGGCATATGGTATTCCTACATGTCCTTCAGCAGTCTTCCTAACAGTTAATAAGATGATAAGTTGAGGAGGAATGTTTAAGATGCAGATTTTGGTGGCTGGATATGGTGCAAGGGGATGGGGGAGTGAAGAGCATTTCAGACACTGAAAAACAGAAAGCAATGAGACCCAAAGCTTGGGTTTTGACTTCAGTTGAGGGTACTTTTTATTAAATCATGAAATAATGGGCAATAATGCTTTCTGAAGTGTCACTACTGGCTTGCACCATAAATATCAACTGAGCCAAATGGGGGAATATCCCAACTTCCAAACTCTCGTTTCAGACTGCCTATGAAGTTGGAAAAGCAGCAAGTTTCCTTGTGCCTGATGGGCTCCATTCCTGTAGTGTCTGTTCACCTTAGTGGCCTGAACGTATGCATCTTCACTGCACCTTTCTAAGGAGGGCAATGCTATTCTGTCCGTTTTTGCAGTGCCTAACTATTTGCTAAAACCAGTGGCACTTCCAAGTTTCTAGATGTGGATGTGTCCTAGATGCTCCATTTCCAGACAACATCCAAAGACACTTAAGCCCCATCCCTTGATTTCCACAGAAGGGCCCCAAACAAGGACCAGCTGGGGCAGCCAGGGAGCTCCAGCAGGCCTCCAGCCAGACAAGAGGGACAGCCACACTCTAAAGGGTGCTGTGCCAGGCTCCAAGAGATAGCATTAGAAAAGCAGAGATCTTCACAGATTATAAGGCACCTTACATGCTCTAGAACAAAATATTTTGTCCAAGGTCATGTCAAAAGTGTACAACAGAGCAGAGAAGTGAAGCCAGGTGTCAGACCACCTTCCAGTCCCCCAAACACACTCCTTCACTGTGCGACTCCCAATCCATCCATGTGCAAACACCTTTCTTTGCAACTGTGCAGGCAAGAAGAAATGAAAGGGGTGGACTTCCGAGAAAAGCAAAAGCAGCTGCAAAAYATTCTTTATGTCCTGTCAATTCACACCACGTTAACCGTAACACTTCCTCTACTATCCCCTTCGCGCCCTCACCCCCATGCTCCTTTCTCCCCTCATTTTACTACCTTTTACTCATTTAATCACCAGGAAAGGCACTCGTTATTTCTGCAGCAAACATCCAAAGACACCAAGGCCCAGAAAGCACACAAGACTGCTCAGCTATATTCAGTAGAAGGTCTCACTTTACTGCTGGCTGTTACCAGAGCTCTTCCCAGGACATCTGGCAGGGGGTGACAGGGGCTGAGGTACCGGCCACCTGTCCTAGAGCTGCGTGTAATGCTACAAAGGGGATTTAACTTAGGCCGTTCTTAAGAGGATTTGGGAATCATCGACTTGCAGAAAACCACAGTCCCATCTGCTGCTCCGGTGCAAGTCTCTTAGCTGTTCTCACAAAGCTCATCTCTGTTGTCATCTCTCTCACTTGTCCTCCTATTATGGGATCCTGCTGCATAACACAGATGCTCGAAGACGTGAGGTTAGGTAGGTACAGGCAGAGGTGAACAACAAAGATGTTTTCAGAAGTCAACTAGCTTCATATATCACATGATACTCTAAATAGCATCACTTGGAGTAAATAAACCAATAGGCCTGACTTTCAGAGCCAAATATTCACAAGAGACCAGATATTATGGAGCAGTCAAGCTCCTGAGGCTTCAGCTAGGATTTAGGAGGGCTACAGTGTACTTGGAGATTTTGAAAGTTTGACYAATTATTCAGCAGTTTAAATCTGGAGTTAAGAGTTGAGCTTCAGGGCTTGTTTAAGTGATATTCCCACTATACTTTCTGTTTCAGAGACAGAAACTCACCCTTACATCATGCATACAAAGGTACAAAGTGGAACAGAGTGATGTAACAAAGTCACGTCTAAAAGGCAGAGAAAGGAAAAGCAAATTCACTAAGACAAACTAAAACCTGCCTTGTTTTCTCAGCTACTTAAACACTAAGATACATGCAGTCYAGCCACCTATTTTCCCCCCTCTGTTTTCCATTGGCAAGAGAAGGTCAACAACCTTTTTGAAAAAATGCTTTTATACATTTTATAGATAGCTYTTTCTTTTGTTTTTGCTTTTCAGATTTTAGAGATAGATTTACAATTTAGACTCCAGCTTCTTAAAAGAAATCCAGGATTGCCTATTCGGCCCTTAAATAAATCAGTCCTAATCCTATAATATAATACTCTTCCACAGGATCGGCTGCCCTTTCGCCCTCAAGGTGGTTCCCGTAGGGTCAGGATTAAGTGGTAGTACTCCTGCTGGTACCATCAGTGTCACTGCAATATACCTGCCGTAGGGATTAGCAAAGGACTTTCTCCGTCCATACTCTGTCCTCTTTCACAGCTCTGGTCTCGGTGTAAAACATGCACAGGAAAGGATGAGAAGAAATAGGGACACAAAGCAAGCTGCAGCACACGCACGGTACAGGATACAGTGAGGAGCCGGACCTCAAATAACTGCACCAAGTAGCTCATAAAATGGGAGTCTCCATCCTGCTTGCACTGCGCTGAAGTTGCATGGAAGCCCATAGAAGTCATTACCTGACTAAGAGCTGACAAACCACAGAAATCACAGTGAGTTAGAGGTGCCAGGGGCCCATGACAGGGAACATCTGCCAAACCAGCCCGAATGGATATGGTCTAACTTGGTATCAAAACCTCCAATGAAATAGATTTCTCCTGCAGTAACAACTCCTAGTGCTTATCTGTCCTTACYTTTAGGAGATTTTCCTAATATTTAACTAAAATACTCCACCTAAGCTGATTGCCATTTTCCTGCTTCAGAAGAGAAAAATGGTAGATTGCTCCACTCTTTCTCATAACCTTCTTAAAGGAAGGCTTTCCCCCCCTTCACCTTCCTAAAGGAAAGTAATCTTTTTTCCCCCAACGTTTTCTCATTGGAAATAGTTCCCCCTGTCTCATCGTTCCTATTCTTCTCCTCCGGGCACCATTAAGTGCTCGTACATCTTTCTCGAAGTGTACTGGCCAAAATGGGACATGCTTTTCCAGCTCAGCTCCTGTCGGTGGGAGGGGAATGACTGCACCAGTGTAGTTATGRGGCTTCTGCTACTGCACTTGAGAATAAGATGTCATTCTTCTACAGCAGGATTATACCGCCGCTCAGAGTTTATCTCCCACAGCCCAGTCACAACAGTATTTATCTGCACCCATGATGACTTCTCTCCAAGAACAATATTTTGCTCATGTCTCTACTGAGTTGCATCTTTTCATTCCAAATTATTTCTCAATTTTTATTGAGATGGTCTTGAACTCCTAATGAGTAAAAGTCTTCCAGGTACAGTCCACTTAGCTTTCTGCTGATTTGGCTCGAATAAAACTACTCCCTTCGAACAACTGTATCAACTTGAACATGCCTCAGACAGTAAGCCACTGAAAGAAAACAGGCAGGCATTTTTCTTCTGAAAAGTCTTCTTTCTATATATAGCTATTAATAACAGTTGCTAATTATTGATCTTTAAGGGCATTTAAAAAAAAAAGAACAACCTTCTTAAAAAAAAAAATCCAAAATCTCCAGTAGCTGTACCTCGCATCTTTGTTTCAGAGCATGGCTGTTCAGAGTGAGATTACTACAACAAGCAAAAGGATTGCTGCAGGCATCTGATCGATTGAGAGATTTTTCTCTCGTCAATTCATTGCTTTCAAAGTGATTTACTGCACCTCAGAAAAGAGGAGCAAATATTCCTTTCATGTCACTCCTGACACTAATTCCAGGGACTGCTCTTAGCCGCTTTCTTAGATAACCACCAACGAAAGAGAAGCCGCCTCTTGAATTGGATTGAATCCAAGATCCGAATAAAGTTTCATAAAGGAATTAGGAACTGTTTTGCTAGGTTAGGCTATTGATCCACTTAATGCATTGAAAACATAGGCACATAACTAGTGCCATAACTAATTACCCCCCAGCAGGTGAGCCACACTAACTGRTGATGTACAAGCTCTCAGACTGCTGAAATGTGCAATAAAATGCTGTAGCTTCCGACATCACGAAGGTGAATCTGCTCTTAAGGAAGGATTTGTTAGYAATATTTCAGAAACACCACAGGATCAAGATCCTGCCCTAAGTAGCACCTTAACTGCCATACAAAGACCAGTCTATACAAATCGATCATGGCAAGCACGTTACTCCACCAAATGACTTGAGCATTTTAAGAGTCTCCAGGACAAAAGACACAACACAAATCAAGGTTATTTCTTACTAGCTCCTCTGAGGTTGTCAAAAGCAGCACTGTGTTTTCCTCTTTCTTTTATTTTCTTCTTCTTCTTTTTTGTACTCCTGGTGCAATAGTGAGGAAAACAAGCCAAGTGCTTGGCTCTTCATATTCACAGTGAGCATCTTTGATGTTACCAGCCTGGAAAGTCATTTTGGGGGAAGACAGAGCAACCAGTTTTGCAGCAGAGACTGCAGTAAGGAAGGCATGGAGGGCCCTGCTGGGGAAGGTGCCCCTGCCGACCGCTGCTCCGCAAACGGAGGAGCCGTAGCGGCAAGCGGGCAATGCAACGTGCCATCAGCGAGAAGCTCCTGTATGCGTCTCACAAGGTTCAGGCGTTTAATTGAAGCTAAGTCCTAGTTTGAACATTCACATTCCAAGATCTCCAACAAGGGGAGAAATCAGGTCTCTTCTTGAGAGAGAAAGAGGAGTTAAAGAATAAAAATAGTAGCAGCCAGGTGCTTCATTTCCTTAACTTGATTACATTCTGCATGTGAGACATAATGAACTCAAAACAGTAATTACAGAATAATACATGTGATAAGAAAGAGCACGCTCACAAAAATTGAAAGCAATTATGAGTGAAATTAGGTGGGAAAGAAAATTAATGGAAAAATATGACTGATGGAGATATTTTACTAGACGTCAGAAAAGCAACAATTAAAAAAAGACTACTAAAAAAAAGGAAAAAGCACTTAATTTAGAAAATAAGGAAAATCTGCCAAAATTCAAAGTTATATTGGAAAGTAGGGGAAATTAATAGAATTATTAAATAATCTAAAAGTCAAGATTTTTTTTTTAAAAGCTGACAAGATACTAATCCACATCCTATCAGCCAAGTCTGTAAGAACCAGTAAGAATAAATAAATAAGCAAGAGGAGCCTTTGGAGCACTGGGAAGGCTGGCAGAAAACAGCAGAGGGAGAACAGACTCCAAGGATTYGAACTTGGCACACTCGGAAGAAAATAACTCCTAACAAACAAATTCCACAGGGAAGGGAAACCTGGCCATCTGAAGAAAATTAACAAGCAGTGGYGGAGAGCAAGTTTGATGCGGCCGTGCAAGAGGCCAGCACGAGAAGCTGCGCCACAGCGGAGGACTGGGATGATTACATGGTGACTGGGGTGACTATGTACGATTCGTGATAATCGCGCCTCAAATACTGCATGCTCAACACAGCAACTCCCAGTCCATTCTTGTAGGTCGAAGATCTGTAAGAATTATTATTCAATAAATAGAATTCTTTCTGGAGTCAACCAACGTACGCCAAATCCATCCTGCCCAGCTAACGGATCTTCCGCCCAAGATGATGTCCTGTCAGGCCACACATCCCCTGCCAGATTCCACAGTTCTGGGATTAAACACAGATATTTTCCAACTTGGTGAATATTTTAAGCTTCTTACTGGTCTTTGCTCTTGAAAATTACAGAAACGCCTGTTAGAAAATGGTATTGCTGCTATTGGAATTCATGAGCCATTAAGCTGAAGCATCGTTTTCTGGCTGCATTTTGATTGCTACATAGAAAACATTCTGGTTGCAGATTTAAATACAAACAGCCTTTTAAAATGTATGCAGACAGTAAAATATTACAAGCAAGCAATGATTTTAAAGCATATTACAAACATTAAAAGACAAAATGCAGATGACTGCCACAGAGAAAAAAAAACCACAGCCTTAGCTCCTAATAGTAACTTCACCTTATTTTCTCTTTWACATTTAATTTAATGAACATAGCGCAAGCAGTGTGCCATGTTAACAGAGCAACAGCTACTATTCACAAAACTATTTAAAACTTCTTCACTCTGAAGACAGATAAGCTCAAACATCCACAGAAGCTCTTCTCCACAGTATCTAATGGCAGTACAAACTTCCCAGTATCTACCTATTTTGTAAGRCCCAACCCTGATAGAAAGAGAAGAGCTCTGGAATGACAGATAATATATTACCTTGACTGGCTTTTAAATCAGTGCCTGCTGTTCTGAATCTGCAATACAAACTGAGGATATTTGGATAAATTCAAGAGATATATCCATGAGGGGGCTAGATGAGAACACAAACTCATTTCACAGACCATCAGTATTCTCCACTTGCTCACGGTGAGGCTTAGTTTTAAGCACTAACCATATCTTAGCATCTTCTATTATTCTGAAGAACGGGCAGCAAATGAGAACAAGYGACTATGGCCACTTGTATGTCTAATTTTCAGTGAAAATGACAGCAATTACTGTGTGGTAGCTCAAAAGAATAAAACATCTACAAGAAATCACAGAAGTGGAAAACAGGAGAAGAGRGAATATAAAACTATAGCAAATCCTTTTCTGTCACTACAGGCAGAAAAGTATTACAAAAATRTCTAGATTTGATAAGAATCAATAGAAGTAATTCCTATATCTGAAAGCCTCCTACCTATAGCAGCATCCCATTTCTGTGGGGAAGCAAACACTCCAGGCTTAAGTTAGAAAAACATAGTATTTAGGAGAAAGTTTCTTCCTCACTAATTTATGGTTTGGAAAGGTACCCAAAGGAGCTTAGGGGTCAAGTGTTCAATAACTAGGTAGGCATAAAACAAAGCCAGGTAGCACACACCTACATTATCTAAAATTAATTGGGGCAGCACCCATTTTACTTGTATAAATAAAACTTCGATTTGATGACAAAAAATTAGAAGTAAAAGAACTAAATCCCTTCTTTTCTGCAAAGGAAGTAGCTTTTCCAGCCAAGTCCTGTCCTGGCTGGATTCAGTGACACGACTTCCCCGGATTTAGATGAGCCCTRGACTGGCTCTACCTAGACTGCAGGTCTAAAGGTAGGAGCCCAACCAGATCATGAGCTACTGCAACAACTCTAGCTAAAGCTCCTGGGTATATTTATAGCATTGGCATGAACTATATTTTCAGAGGGACCTGGGACTTCTGCATCTCTYGAGCAATACAACAGCTATTGGAGGTCTCCCTGCTGACGCTGGACGTTACAAGAGGGCAGGACTGTGTGCTGAACTCGAATGACCATGGAAAAGATGCTCAAGGGGGTCTGCGCAGGCTGGGAAGGGAGAGAAACCAGYAAGTGCGGGCAGCTGGGGAAGGAGGAGAGCCGGCCGGGAAGGGGGACGCAAGACAGCCAGCAGGGACTGGGGAAGGTGAGGAGCCAGGAGGAAGAGCCAGCAGGGATCTGGGAAAGAGCGGAGCCAGCTGAACGCAGCGAGGCGAGCAGAGCGGCCGGCAGGGACCGGGTTACAAGGGCAGCCAGGGGAGCAGCCAGCAGGCCCAGGGAAGGAGGGCAGCCAGCTGCCTGGCCCGTCTTTCCTTGGAGCGTGCTTTTACTTTGTATCCTTTAGAGCTTCTCCAYGTGGTTTGCACAGCATTTAACACCCGTTAGCCTATCCAGAGCTGGCACCGAGTTTTCTGGTTTCCCCGCAAACATGAGCCGGCCGGTCACAAGCCCGCGATTCCTGCCGCGTCTCCGCAGCGAGCCTCTCCCTGCGCTGCGGCGCTTTCCAGGGGGAAAGGGGCTCCAGTGCCGCCGCGCTGCCCAGCGGGCTCCGCGGGCTGCCACGGCACGGGAATAACGGCAGAGACGGCACCGATCCTCAYGCAGGAGGCAGACCCAGGAGTCGCATCACACGCGACAGATGGAGCAACTGCATCCAGCCTAACCTTGAAATACTAAAAACCAATTCCTAATCCTCTGCCTCGCACACTGCATGCACTGCCTGGGCAGATTAACTCTCTGCAGCAGTAGCAGCAGCACGGACACGTCGTGGGTGATGCRCTGGGCAAACTGAAGCTTCCTCCCACTTAAAATTTCCAGTTAGGCACTGGATGCTTTGTACCCACGGCATGCTGCTTTCTGCACATCGATGCAACAACTGYCAAAGATGTCAAAAAGCAAAAGGGTATGTTCTGTTTTCTTCTACCTTCTGCCCTTTCCCTCCCATGGCTTTGACCTGGTTGTCTCATGGTTAAATGCAAACGTTAAAAAAATACCTTAGCAACTGCATAACTATATTAATACCACCGCAGAGCACACACTGTCCATACTGTACCTCATTATGCACCACTCTCCTGCCATTCAGTGAGCTCATTAGGTAAATCTAAAACACAGGCATACACAGGAGTAATTTTTCTTCTGCTTTATGAACTCCAAGCAGCTTGAATACAATTGCAGCAAGTCTGATTATTCTTCTGTTTATGCTGTGCTGGCCTGTCCTGGCATAGAAATTAAACAATTAACAAAAAAAAAAAAAAAAAAAAAAAAAAAAAAAAAAAGCCAGTCCTAGCCAGGAAATACCTACCTTCTGGGTGCTGGTCAAAGGCACAGCTTGTGTGCCCTTAAAATACATGCCCCTGATTGCCAAACAGGCTGGGATTGTGCAGCTCCCATTCCATTTCAGCAGGGACCACAAGTCCTCTCAAAGTCAGGTCTCCGCTCTCACTGTTGGCAGCCTGCCTTAAGTACCTACAACATTCAAAGCTTCTGGCCACAGCAAACAACATATTTACTTGCCGTCTCAAAAATCTTTGCACCATGGCCTAGTTCCAGCCCACCACGCACCCCGCGAGAAGCCACGGCCCCACCATGCACCCCGCGAGCCCAGAGCCGATGCGCGGAGCTTGGGGGCCAGCCTGCTCCAGCCAGGGCGGCTGTGCCCTCTGCAGCTTCCCCAGCGCTCTCCGCTGCTCCACCGAGCCRACAGCGTTCCTAACGGCAGCTGACCGCAAATATTCATCATCTCCAATTCCGCAGTTGCTGGAATTTACATACAGAAAATGCCAAGGTGCACTTGAGCAGTATCTGCATATCAGTGACTATGTGGATCTGTATAAACAGAGAGTAATACCTCYCCATAAAGTGTGTTTGAAAGTACCAAGTATTTCTATAATTGAGGAAGTACTTGCAAGGACAAGCACTGGTGCACATGAACATCCATTCTGTCAAGGCAAATACCTCTGCTCTCTCTCTACTCTCTCTCTCTTTTTTTTTTCCTCTAAATGAATGTTCAGTTTAYGCTTTCCTGCATATACTTGGAGGAAAAAAAAGAGATGGAAAGGAGAACAGGCCAGAGGAAACATGAAACTCTAGTGGAGGGGCAATGATACGTATTTGGGAGGGTATCTCTTAGAATGAGAAAAGGAAGCCTGCCTGCAACCCTGATTTGCACAAGACGGTAATAATACACATACYGTGTCTCTCAAACAACAGGAAGCCAAGCAAGCACATAGGTATCCAAGGGACGTTCCTGGCAAAAGCCACAGAAGTACACCAGGAGCTCTGCGTACAGCTCTGAAAAGCCTTTGGTCACTGTCTCATATGGCACTGTRTCGTGGTATTGCAAGACATCTTCTCTTTTCTGGCACAGGAGATATAAACCCAAAGATACCCAAGTAGGACGAGTCCCCGGTATTCCTTGACGCTCCTATAGCGGTGCTCAGTATGACCTGGGAACATGTGCAGCCCAGCGCCCCGCACTGCCGCTCCCCCAGGGACCGCACTGTCCCCTAACTGCGGGGTCACTGCGCTGCACTGCTCTGGAAGTGGCTACCACCCCTCAGTGAAATACAAAGTGAAATATTTTCATAGATACGTGAAGTCTATCAAGAACACCATGGCTTCTAATGAAAGAGGATGTAGAAAAATATCTGTTAAACACAATGAAAAAAGGATGAAATATCTCATAATATCTTATTATCTTCTGTGAGAAATTASGGTGTGTAGCTTTACTACAGGAAAAGATCACATTAGCATTCCAATAGGCAGTGTTACAGACAACGCCACTGCACTCCAGAAAAGTCACCCAGTCGCAGGCTTTACAACGAATACATGCCCTGAAGGCTGACAGCAATTGCGCTTGCTAGAATCAAAATCTGTCAACCAAAAACATCATATGATAAACTAGAAATAAACGCATTATTCAGACAATGCTGAGTTCATTTACTATACTGTGTACATGAAATAGCTTCTCATTTGCACTGGATTATTTTAAAAGAGTGGCTGTCCCCCCGCAGCTCTACAGTTCATGTGACAGCTAGACTGGCTCCTTCCCACCCATTCAGAGCTGGCCTGCAACATCCACAGTCACGATATTTACATGACTTGGCGCATTAAAGTCATGAAAGCAGCTTGCTGCATACATACAATACACCATATAATGAGCTTTACAGATTCTGCCCCTCAAATTYACACATTCACATCATGCTAATGACCCAGTGCCCTGGACACCCACCCATGCGAATGCAGTAGAGTTCTGGAGGACCAGGAGCCTTAAAGGATGTTGACAGAAGAAAGATGGAAATGAGATTAAGGGTATTTAACTATCCCCACTGCATAATTTTAAGACCTATGCCACAAAAAACATTTTTCTGACCGAAGACTGCTAAGGCTCTTTACACTCTAGCGATGACATTTTTAATAGACCTAACGAGCATCCTCAAAAGTACCTGCCTCATCAGGGTGGAGAGCAAAAGCTGGTGGCGAGACCTGTATCTAGCTGTAAGGGAGCCCAGCCCAGCTCCCTGGATCAGGCATAGCGGGGGCTGTGTGCAAAGCTCAGCTCTGCTGAATACAAAACCAGCCTTGTGCAAATGAGATCTCACAGACCAACAAGACGGAGATTACCAACAGTGACGTGCAAAGCTACACCCTAACCTGAGCAGCTGCAGAACACTATCTGATTCAGTTTATATTCACCTCCTGAAGGCCCTTGGGCTCCTAGGAGATAACATGTCTCAAAAGGATAATGTGTGAAAGCTCCCCAGCTCTGCACGTCTATGTATTTCTAAATCCCTGAACAATATATACATACATACATATATATATATATATATATGATAGATATCACACACTGTATCATGCTCAGAGAATGTATTCCCACTGCAGCGCTGGCTGCTCTCTAGTCAGAATTGCTTTTCTGAAGTCACTTTTACATACCAAAAACATTTTTTCTGTATGATTCAGAAACATGCTATAGTAATAGAGGGGAGACAGGGAGTCTGCCCAGCTCTGCTCAGTTTTTATCTCTACCAGCTGCTGTACAAAGCGCAAGCAATTCAGGAATCACAGCAAAAACATTTTTCTAAATGGYCCTATGGTCTATCGAGGGGGGACGGAAGTTTATTACCATCAATGACTCACTCTCTGCTGAAGCTTTTTTCCTGGACGAACTGCATTCTGTGCTATTATGTTCCAGCAACAATAAATTAATAATACACGAGGGAATTCATAGCTCCCCTCACAAAAATGTAACCAAAGCAAGGAAAATATGGACTATGCTACAGAGATTAAGTGAAATATTTCATTCCCTTCCCCTTCAATCTGTAAGGGCTGTAGCCCCTCATAACATATTTGTATTTCTTTGTCACAAGACATGTATGAACCTTAAGCATTGAAAAAGAATTGTTTACATCAAATGCAACTTTAAAACATTTCCCCCCTGTCAGTTCCTCTATAAATATAGTAAGTGCAGAAAATATGCTTGCCCTGACACAACCTAAAAGCTAAAAGAGAAGTTAGGATACCTGGGATCGAGTCCTGCTGGTCTTCCTCTGTGACCCCAGACAAGTCGTTACACCTCTTTCTGGTGTCGCAAGCCACCAACAAAACTTCCACCTCACCAGAGAGCTGTGGGAATGTCCTCTGGTGATGATTTTAGGGCCACATTTAGATACAGGGAGGACGGAAACGCCGTCCCAGCAGCACACCAACTAACCAGACTTCTATTCAGAGAAAGAAGTCTTTCTTCTTTCATCTTTGGAAAACAAGAAAACAAAAAACCTCCAACTACTGCAGGCTCACTCTCCCCGTCCCTATGTCATTGGCTGTCTTTGAATTTTATGTTATACATCAGGATTTCCTCACTATATGCATTTTTTAAGCTATACTGAAATGTGGGAAACTACAAAAAGCATCTCCCAATTTCTAAAAATAGAAGCAATTTTAACACCTGGCTCATACTGAGCCAACCTGGAAACTATAGAGTTTCCTACTGCACTAGGAAGGAATTTAGAAATAAAGAGAAAAGAAAGGAAAAGAGAAAAAGCTTCTAAATCTGGAAAAGAGACTTTCTTTCATGCTCGCTCACAGCCAGGTCTACCAGAAACAACCCTTCCCCCAAAGCTCACTTGATCCTGAACTCTTAACAGCATTTTGTCTCTCCCATCCATGTTGTTTATGCATCATACGGATCSTAACGTTAAACCAATACAGTCGCACGCGCGCGACCCTGGAGACGGCCGCCGTTTCACGGGTTGCGCCGTGGGGGTATCTGTCCTCCAGCTTGCGTCCACCGTGGGATTACAKGAAGGAAGATCTCCCTCTCAGGCGGCGCGGGGAACGGCTACGTCTACGTGCTGCCACCGACGTACGACACACACGCAGCCTGTTTACGGGAACCATCAAGATTCAATCAAGTGACTTCAAAACATGCCAGATGTCAGGCTCCGCGTTTGCAGAGAGCAAAGCAATCCAAAGGCTGCTGCAGTTACCGCTCCCGCGGCAAGTGGGAGTATTAAAGGGAAAGGTGGGCGTAAAGGGGGAAACAAGCTCGCGCGGCTCCGACTGGCAATTCAGAGCAAGCATTGGCACGAAAAGACAAAAAAGGACCCGAATTGCACAAGCTCATCCCACCCGTCCGGCTGCCGCTGGCGGGTGAGGCCCCGCGCAGCCCCGATGGGAGCGRGGAGCGTCCCCCCGAAGCCGCGCGGGCCCCGGCGCTGCCCCGTCCCACCTGCACGGGGCATCGGCAAAGGCACAAACCTTCTGGCAAACAACTCGCTCATTTAGCAAATGCTAAACACAACAGGCAAGCTCTGCCCCCCAGCCCAGGCCCATCTGAATTCATTCAGGAAGAATTTTTGGGGTGGAAAATGGGGCYGAAGCCCTGGAAGGGCAGCTGCAGCGGTCCCACAAAGTGCTCAGAGATCCACCACTAGTTCGAGAGACTAGAGGTAGGTTCTGCTGGGCTTCCTCCCTGCTTCTACTGTGTGAACTTGGACTAGCTGTCCTGTCGTAGGTGGAATTTAAACATGTACTTAATGCTTTGTTAAACAGGGATGGATTGCTGAACTAGGTCCAAAGCTCATAAAACACCTTGAGTAGGAATATAAGATATTATAACACCTACTTTTTTAAAAAATGCTGTGTGGAAAGGCACTATTTCTTCAAGGCAATGCAGATTTCCATTGTCTTAGAATCACCATTCATTCTTGAAAATGGTCTGTAAGAAATTTTATACGGCATGGAAGCAATTTAGACAATGCTTAAAGCTCCATTTATGGAAATAYAGTTCAATGACTCTGAAATGATAAGCACCTCCCTATCAAAGCAAATATACCTTCCAGATTTATGAGCAAATTCAAAAAATAAAAAAACCAAACTGCTTTAAGACTAAGTGTATTGATGCTGCAAGAAGTCTTGGGAGGACTGCACAGCACTCATCTTGGATGTGGATGTGCCATTAGCTTTTTTGCAAATAAATGTGTATCTGAGTATTACCATATTTTAATTGTACTTAGCATCCTTCATACAAAGTACTGGAGTGCCATGCATTTCCAGCAAACAGAACTACACAGTATTTAACTTAAAAGCCGTATATAGAAATGAATTACACACATTTGAGCTTTTTTCTGCTTCTGTCAAAGGTAGTAGTAACTGGATCTCAAAAATAAGGAACATGCCACAGTTCAAACCAAGCCTAGCTCACTAAGGTCTGGTTTCCGGCGAACATTACAGCAGCAGCTCTGAGAACTTGCTTCCCCCTTTCGCAGAGGGAAGTCATTTCATATCAAAGAAAGTTGCAAATACGAAAGGCTTAAYACTTCATACCATTAGCTAGTTACTGAAAATCTCTGGATGCTGATAGAGAGTACATGCAGKAAGATATAGTGTGCAAAACTTTAAAAAAAAGAATTAGAGGGGAAAAAAGCAAAACACTTACAAAAAAAAGGAATGAAATTCTTGTGGTTAGAAACATGAAAAAAAACTTTGAAACCTACCTAATCATTGCCTTGCACTTCAGCACTGTCCAAGAAAGTGGACTGCAGGGCCATGCTGTGCTCCTTTTGCACAACCAAGGTCCCACAAGCAGCAGGGCCATCAGCTGGSGCAAGAGGCAGAGGATGGAGATGCCACAGGCTTCACTGGGGTGGTGCTGGGCAGACCCGTGGTGGATGAGGTCATCCAGCGTCTGCCTGCTCAGCAGGGCCAAGACAGGACACATAGCTSAAAGGTAACACTTGCCCAAAAGCAACCAACCTGCAAGGGGCAGCAGCTCTTCCCACAAGAGTTTGCAAGAAGTTGTTTTGTCCCAGAAAAGTGAAAAATCAGAACTACATTCTTCCACATTTGGAGGTATTCTCCACACATGGGGACTTGACATTACCGGAAGGCAACATAGGTGTCGGACTGGGCCCAAAGAGCGCAAAGCTTTCCTCTGGACAGAGGCAGAGTCCATGCTCAAAGCCTCCCCCAAGCAAGGGGGACAGATCTAGGTTGGCATAAACACTCTGAGATTGTATCAAAMTTTTGGCTCTACATAAGTTTTAGTTTCTTTCGCATTTCTTTTTTTCTGGKCTGTATTCACACCACACTGTTCCTACAAACCCAGGGCAACCTGCAGGCACAGCACACGRCATAGCCCGTCCCACCACGTTCCCGCGGACATGTCCATCACCACCCCGGTCACCCTGATCCAGCCCTGCTGCGTATCTCAAGAGCAGCGAGATCCCCCGAGCCTCGCGCCGGGGAGCCAGAGTCCCACGGCATCCACATTAAAACAATGACTGTTATTCCAAATAAGGGAACTTATTGCAAACTTCCCTCAAGCTGCCTTGTTCTGGCTGGTTTATGTTAGGGAGACAAGACTAAACAGACCTTCATATTTTCAGAATTAACCACTAAAAATGAAAAATTGGTTGTTTGTTTCCAGAGTGCAGATGAAGGAAAGTTCTACAGCCAGCGGCCTCTTTTGGAACTGATGCCATGACAAACCCAGCACCGGGTTATCTAGTTTTGCTTAAAAGTCTTCGGGACAGATCCAATAAGCGTGAGTCCCAGGGAAGGGCTAGTCCTGATCACACTTTGGCAAAACCACATGAACTTGCTCAAGTTTCTCTGGATTTACACCAGGGTTCACATGCGCCTCCATGWCAGATTGTTTTTCTATCTGTTTCCAGACTATTTCTGCTGGTGCAGAAGTCTTTTTTTAAAAAAAATATTTAATCCATTAAATGTCAGATGAGGGGAAGTCTCATTACTTTGCAGCAAACTTAAACCACGTGCCCTGTATCTTATGTGCTGTAATGAATTCAGATCAGAGCAGACCACTACCCCCAAACACATCCCCTTTCTTAAACCGCTTAAGTTGTCTTTGTACCTGGACTTGAATTATGCATTTTTATGMTGTACTTCATGGGCAAACGCAGCCTTTGCCTGTCTGCTCTCTAAGCCACTTGGAAGCTGTAAGACTATTTAGTATGGTGCTGAGCTCTACCTAATACATAACCTACATCTTAGCAGAGCTTATTCACTCAGGTTCAACCTAGACAAACTGAACTCACACCTACCTGCGATGTGGACACGTGCTCATACCCAAACTAATGGTATTTGGGCATCATTTGGTTAACTCTTGCTTTTACCATCTCTGCAGTGTCAGAGGCTGTTTACTCAAACCTGGTAAACAAGATCAAGCCTCAACATAGCAAAAAATTTGGAAAATAGACAAAAAGTGCCAGGGCTGCAACATTTATTTAGTAGGAATTTTAACACAGTACCTGTAGTTAAAAAATGAATTAAAAAAAAAAAAAAGATGACGACTGAGAAAAACAGGAGCTTCCTGAGCCCTAAAAGGGAAGTATTAGGAAGTCAAGGAGTGCACAGACCCATCCATGCATTGACACCCCGAGAAAGCCTATCCCAGCTACCCCAGCATAAACCAAGCCCAAGCTCAGTCCGACCTGCGACGGGGGCGTTCCACCATAATTAGAAGAAGCCTCGTTCTTCCCAGGGCCTATCATAACTAGAAGAGCAAGGAGGCATCGTAGCTAAMGACCAAGTTTTGCTGCTGCAGCGGTGTGGGGAGCACCACCACTAGCCTGCGTTATTGCCAGCTCCCTGGAGAGCCGTACAGAAATCACTACATTAGCGTAAAGCGATTAAAAATAGACTGGAGGAACGCTGTGCAGCGCAGCCCCGCTGGACGCAGGAAGGGCTGAGGAGAGCCCTGAAAGAACCCAGMCGCTTATCAGCTTCCTTCCACGTCTTCGAGTTCGATGATGAAATACCCCGTTTTCAAAGTGCACAGCAGTATGCCTCGTTTCTGAGTGTGTTTATTTGAACTGCACATGCAAAAACGTTATTAGAGAAACAAATGGCCTGTTTGACCATAACTTGCTATTTTTGCATTCAAAAGCCCCATGTATAATACACAATTAYGTTAATGATGCAAGCAGGACTACAAGCACAGCTACTTACCTGGCTGAAAACCAGGCCTCTGCACTGTCAAATTAAAAGCAGAAATGCAGAAGGGAAGAAGGCCTTTTTCTTTTTAGCTGACAGCCACCTAGCAYAGAAGCAGTCTTACTGATGCAAGAGTGTGGACACAAAAAGAAGAAACTCGTTTTAAACGCAATTGACTTCTTCCCAAGAGACTTCTCATGCAGTTTCTAGCGATATACAGCCACATGTTCCAACAAATTCCTCCTCTTTTAGTCGGTGCTTCTAATCTGATCAGAAATTGAGAAAACTATTGGAAAAAAAAAATCAGTTTGCTATTCTTCACACTTGCTTCATGTAAGACCTTACTGACACAAAAACACAGGTTGTTTATAAACAGAAAACAACTGCACGAACAAAAGGCAGGGGCTGGGATTATCCAACTATCTTTGCTAGTAGCTCACTTTCTCTTCTGAATTACATTTGTATGAGGCAAGATCTAATCTAAATGGAGAAATTGTCTGGATTGATGTTTGCTTTTACTGGAATTAAATTTTAGATGTCAAATTCTGCTCTTCGCTCTAAGTCCAGAGTAGCATCACTGATCGATGCCATGGGTTCCAGTCTGCATTTGTATCTCACAGCAGAATCTGATCCAACAGGTAAGGTGACCTTAAGGTCCATCAAAGTCCAAAATTAGGTCATGCTTAAAAGCATTCTTTAGCTGTTGCATAATCTCCACAAAGTAAATTAAAAGTTAATTCAAATAACAGTGAGCTGACTCAATCCACTCAAGTACCAAGTTCTGGGATACTTGAACCCAAGTAAAACATGCTTACAGAATAGGCATATGCTCTCCTAAAACGGGATGAATATGTTGAGCTAATTCCAGGCTCACCTTGCCTCCAGCTGATCACTACCAATTGAATTTTGCTTATCAGCTCAGGCAGGAACAGTGCAATCCCTTGAAGAGATGCTAACTGCTCCTACAAATAGTTTTAGGGTCGCTCTTAGCAAAAGTGCAGAAGAACACCTGCATCACTGATCTGTTTCCTACTGGAAAGACCAAATTCCAGCACTTCCAATTTGCAAACACAAACAATTCTTATTTCTTGATCTAAATGAGGGAAATACAGGCAGAATACAAGGTGGAAGAAGTAAGGACATGGGAATACAGGTGTGCATGCACAGGCACATATTTTGATTTCAGTGGGAACTTTCTACCATACATTTATATGGCTTTCAAATCCAGTACGTTACTTGGCTCTCCCTTGAGTACAACTGTTGCTCAGGGTGTACCTGCCCTATGTATTATGGGTGGCTGGGGACTCGCCTTCCCAAATTCAGGGCCAATGCAGGAGAAGAGAGAAGGACCAAAAGGGCAGAAGAGACTGGAAGGGCAGGGAGAAAGCCTGCTAGGTCCTGCTGTGACCCTTACTAACTTACTCTTACATTTTTCTCATTTTTACAAACCATTGTTTAATCAGAGAAGCAGTTAGAGGGAATTTGAGTTCTGTAAAAACAAGAGATCTCTAAAAAGGCTAGATCTGAAAGCAAGAAGTGTATGCACGCTAAAAATATATACAATGCCCTTACAGAGCCTTTTAACAGGCAATAAAGTTCAGGCTTCAGGACCAGGCTRTTAAGACTAGGCTAAATACGCTCTTACACTGAAGATGAACCAAACAACCTCAGCTCATTGGGGCAGAAAGTGTCTTCTTACACCTTTCCCAATACCTAGCACAAGGTGCCCCAATCCAGCCTGGACACARGTCAGTGTTTAAAGGACTGGGATCAGCTGTAAATCACAGCCAGACAAAATGCATCAGCTGCTAGATGTGCGTGCAGCAACAGTGACAGCTGGCGGTCACGGCGAGGAAAAAATCCCACGCGCTGACTGTCCACTGCCACACACACACCATTTCTTCTGTTCAGTCTAAATAARAGCAAAAAGCGTTGGAGCAAGGAGTTATATTACTCCAAATATACACTGACTGCACAAATTGCTACTTCATTTGAACAGAAAGATCCCAGAACAGAGCCTTCCTGGTCTGGCCCTTTCTGCTGGTAAAGGCATGAGAGCTGAAGGGATATTGAACTGAACTACCAGGGGTATTCACCCTCTCCCTTACAAGATTTTGGACACTTTTCATATGCAGCAGAGAACAGAAGTTCAAAGATGGTATTAGCATATCCACATCATGATTTACTGCCTTGCAGCTTGCTTGCCAYCCTCTTTTACTGCCTGTGGCACTTGCCTGCCAATATAGATTTGGGGGAAAGAAAACRGGCTGCTTAAGGCACAAAGTCTGGCTCTGGATAAACTTCAGGTTACTGGCAGTGCCCTTCCATTAAAGRGAGGAAAGCAAGATGTGAGGAGGGATGTCCAAGTTCATACCAAGAAAGCCACTGGCAGTGAGRGACARAAGTCCTGGSGCTTGCAAAACCCCACAGAGGCCAYGAGCACCTCTGTAAACACTTGGCTGAGGGATCGGCACAGCCACAAAGCCTGTATGGGCTGCCATCGTTCACCCCGAGATGCTGGAGTCTTAAACCTGTTTCTTCTTCTAAGGAGAAAACAGCCATTTGAAAGTCCATTATTTCCTCTCTCACACCAAGCAGGGAACTGACTGTATATTTTGCTTCTGATTCTCAAATATTAAATCCCCTTCTTCCCACTATTGGTGACTCACAAGAGTGACTCATTCACCTTCAGATAGTTTTATTCTCCTACACATACATACATACACWTACATACACATTTCAAATAAGAAGTTCCCCCACACTGACCCTTAGGAGAGGAAGAAAAGGGAATGGACAACAAGAAAAACCATAGACCAGAGTTTTCTTCTATTCATCAGCCTCTGCTTACGAGATGAGTTCACCCCAGACTCTACACACTAACTCACCCGTTTGGCTGGTCTAAAAAGTCAGCAATAACATTAAGAAAGAGATTGTGCCCCCATTTTAACTGTATTACTCTCCCCACTAGAGGCTGCTAAAACAAAAGCAACGCAACAGCTCAGCTCCACGTAGGCCTGGCCCTAGGTTTTGCAGCACACCTGCGAGCAAAGAGTTGTAGAAATAAAATTAGGAAGGGGAAAATAAGTTTTTTTTTTTTTTGATACAGGAAGCATTGGAAAGTTTTGAGGGCTGTTAACAAGGGGAACTACAAGAGATGGTTTGAAGCAAGTCACAGCTTCAGCAGAGCTCCGTGGCCTGGCGGATGGCAGAAGGAGGAAGAAGAGGGCATGGACACACTTGTATTCCTACAGGTGTTTGAGAAGAGAGGGGAAAAGATTGGGCCATCTGTCAGGAGGGTAGGGTGTTTTCTCCTGCACGTAGCAGACTCATCCCATCGATCAAAGGGCAGAGAACAGGGTTTATGCCAAAATGAACAGCAGGCAGAAGTCTGGGCAGGAATTCAAGAAGGATAATAGCAACAAACCCCTCCGCAGTCCCAGAGGATCAGCATCCGAGTACCTGGATTTCTGGCTACATCTGTGCACGCTGGGAGGGCATAAGCATATGAAGAGGAAGTAGCACACGACTTCCCACGCCAACCTTAGTCAAGAAGGCTTGCTTCAGCATGGGCAAGATCAGCATGGTCCCTCTACTCTCAACAGAAAGACTGAGAAATCTATAGATTGWGAAATGATCTCAGGAATAGAGGATCACAAATCAAGTGGGCAGAGAGGGGAGAGAAAACAGAAACAAACAAAAAAAACCCCACACCTCCACCCAACCCAGAAGCCTCTTAGCCAATGCAATAAACCCCCGGCGCACACTGTCAGTGAGGTCTGAACGCAGGTATTTTGTTATTGCACCAAACACTTCCATCACGAGGACTGCAAGTGATAATTGCTCTATAAATCCTGAGCAAACTAGATCAGAAAACAGAGAAGCAAGAAATACTACAACTGCAATCTTGAGAATATGCTTGCCCTTTTTGCTCTAAGTAGTGGAGGCCAATTCTGATCCTACTCAATTCGGAGAGAGTTTTGCCCCTAAATCTGTAGGGAGCAAGGTCAGGGCCTGTAAAAGCTTTATTTATTCCTTGTCAGTGGCTTTTTGGATCCCCAATACTTTCTGGCTGTTAAAAATGAAGCATAAGTTGTTAGAAGAGATTAGTAATGGACCTCAGCAGAAATTGCAGGAGAAAGCAAAGGTGTCTGTAATAGAGCAACAGGGTACAYGCTAAAGTACAACAGCACCCACCAACCTCCTTGTGTAATTATAYAGTGCTTTTTGGCCACTGATGTTAGAGTTGTTCACCAATCAACCAGAAAAGCCCAACTCCCCAGAGGGCAGGTATCAGTTCCCCTGGCTGTACGATAGATCCCACCACCTCTCAGGGTGGAGAAGACTTACTGCACCATTTACTTCATCCAGATGGGGACCAGACTACATGATCAGAGTAATTGCTTCAGGCCCATRTCTATTAACTCATCTACTAGAGAAGGATTGTTCCTTGACTAAATTTATTACTTGAGAACTAAATAAATAAGGGTTTGATGTTACAAGGCCTGTGACTTCYGTAGCACAACACATGTCTTAAAGTTTTCCAGCTAATCAAGTCTTCCCTTTTGGCTCATCCTTGTTAAAACCCGGTGAACACTAAGTAAGTCTTCCTCYCTCATGTTTGCACCACCAAATAGGGTGCAAACATATCTTCTTATTTAGGTTTTGCTTGGCAAAATTACCCATACTCAGCTCTTTTAATCTTTGTTCTTACATCAATCTTTCCACTTCTATTGACAACTATATACTTACTTCTTCTGAATTCTTTCCATTTCTGTCAATCTTTCCAGTAAGCAGATGCCCAGAATCTAATGCAAGGGACTATGTGCAATCAGTTCCAAAAGAGCATCGAATCATTGTACAAGAAATAAAGCATGTGCCAAGCCACTGCAYCTGACCCATATGCCACATAATGAACACAAGGAAGCAGGTGGCACTTAGCTATAGCACTGTGCATACAACCAAGCCAGCCTTTGCATCTAGTGCTTTTTCCTCGTCTCTATAAAGTCACTCATTCAGCTCTCCTTAACATCAAGCATTCGTGCAAGTTGAGAAAAGGATCTATTTTTTTGGATGTACAGCGTACCCTCAAGGGATGCTTATAACTGCTAGTTAAGATAATAAAGAAAAACACCCCACACATCAGCTACATGCCTTTAGCAGAGAGGGAGAGCGATTTATTCTGATGGCAGGAGACTTTGGGGAGTCAGAGCGAGCACAGTTTTCAGCTAGCAGCTTTCTAAAAATCTCTGAATCTCCCAATCTCTGAATGTGCTTAGCAAGGTAATTCTTCAGGTCACAYGTCAGAATAACTGAAGATGCACATGAACCACAACTCCAGACACATAGCTCCAGCCATGATTATACAGGGGTTTTTTGTTTGTTTTTTTTCATTCAAGGATCTCATTCRCTGCTGAAATGAAGAAAAATAACACCCTCAGGGCTAACATCAGCTACTGTTATTTCCCCAGCATAGGTTACACTTGGGTTTTATTATTCCAACCCAACTTTTATGCTGCAGATCTCCCCTCAAGCATCAGAATGCCAAATAACAAGCTCATGTTTACTAATACTCTTACACAGTGGTTAAATGCTGAATGGATATATCTTGCTTCAATAATGAGGGGAAAAAAAGGGTACACAAAGATTAATTTTCCAGTAATGCACATCTTGTTAATAATGACTCGGGGGGGGGTGTGTGTGGAAGCATTTCCCCATTGGGTAATAGGTACCACTGTCTTTGGCATCCTAAATTCAGAAATAGATTTTTAATCCTCAAAACAATGTGATTTATTAGCAGAGTTGGTACAGTTCATACCACACACCTGGCCAGTTGGTGCTCCAGGAAAACTCAGAGCTCAATCCAAACTCAGGGGCTGAGCCTCGTTTCTACTTACAAACTTGGATGAAATCCCAGCCAAAGAGACAATATAGCAGCAGGCATCAATAGACAAGCTCCAAGTAAAATTATACCAGAGAATTAGCCTTCAGAGGGTCTTAGTGAGGTTCATCCTGTGTTATCATATGCTTTCATATTTGAAAATGGGAAAAGTGAAAGAACAGTTTAATACCAAAATGTCATTAAGTGTGACCAACTGCTTTGTTCTCCAGGAGCTTAAGTTTAAGGCTGAGATTTTCATGATTCCAGATTTAGTAAGGACATAAGTCTGTGATACAGCATTGGTTACTACCAGATTCCAAAAAAGCTGCCAGACAGCAGTATTTTTAATGTACTCTAGCACAGAATAGAGTTTCCTAGAAAGCTGCCAAATATAGTGAAGGTTTGCACTTTCTCCTTCCAACAGTTTCTTGGAAAGCTGAACTTTAACTCCTGGGCACTTCAAACTACTTAAAAAAAAATCCCTGTATCAAAAGAAGTTTGACAGGCAAGTCATACAGACATACAGAAGACCCTTTTAAGAWGGGTAAGTTCTTCCTCTAAGCAAAGCCTGTACTCTTCTGGGTGTTCCTCACTGTACTAGACCGCATGAACCATAATCCTAGATGAGACCTCTGGCTTATTGTTATATAAACAGTAACAACACTGGTTATTACTACTTTGGAAACCAGATTCTGTTACCTTCCAAGTAACTGACAGCASAGTTAGTCTCTATGTTCTCTTATTGGTCCTGAGGAAAATTAATTAAAAATAGAGCTGACAATTCATCTGAGCTACAGACCAGAAACTGCACATTTACAATTCAAAGCAGAGCTCCTAGGATCTCCATATTTCTTCACAAAGATCTTCCCTCCAGAGCTATTCAGACAACAGCATCAGTATCTATCTGGGAAAGAAAGATGTAAGGTACCTTGGCTGCAACCAGAACAGCTGAATGTAAAGCAAACCTTTTAGCAGGAGGCAGCATTTCCTAGCAGGCACCTCTCCAGGATCTGCCACAGATACTTCCAATAGGTCCTCTCAACCCTCTGCCTCCAGATGAGACAGGAAGGGAAAAGGTGGCTTTGATATGCAGATTGGAAGAAGTGATTCAGCAGCCCATTCCAATTAATCCCAATTAATTCCAGCCAAAGCAAGTAATTCCAGACTTTTAAAGCTACAGGGGAAGCCAGGAGAAGAGCAGGAATGCCCAGCAAGGAAGCCACTATTTCCTACCTGTTTAGATGCAAGCTGTTTCAGTCAGCACTCAATGCTTAGCCAAGTTTATCACCTACCTCTGGCTCCTCTCAGTCTTTAAATAAGAAAAACACAGAATGCATATTGCTGCCCAGGGCTGCAGAAGTCTCTTAACACTAATAAATGCTATCAATGTAGTAAAGGAGAAACAGACTGTTTGGGCTCCTATTTCACTCTTTCCTAATTGTTAGAAGAAACAATCACCACATTACATTTGGGAAGGGGACAGCGATTTTCTGTACAAAGGCTGAGATGCATCAAGCACAGAGGTTCAGGATATAGGTATGGGGGGGACGTGTTAAGAAGGCTTAGAGCAGACCCAGAGGTGTGTGCTGGTTGCTTGCACAGGTCTGAATGTCACCCAGTGACAACATCTGCAAGCCTAACAAATGGCAGAAAGGAACTTTCTGTGCTGTCCCATTTTTCTCTTTGAGACAGATACTGTCATTACATTAGTCAAGCTAGAGCTGAACTGTCAGAACTTTTTTATTATTATTTACCAAAAGGTTTATAAACCAAACTTATACTATTAAATTCTTGTATCATATAGTTGCTCTAATACCCAGGAAATGCAGCATGATAGGAGCACTGTTATTCCCCAGCTTGCCTTTGCTTATCACCTTTACGAAGCTCCTCTGTGCTTATTGCATGGCAGGAGACTACAGAATTCAAGTTTTACCCCAGGGTCACATTCTGCAGGCTTCAGGGGGCTGCTGCCTCTCACAGCACTTTACAGGACTGCTTTGTGCTCTCCTGACCAGGCCTCATCCTTTAAGACCAAYGTATTTTCCTGAACCTTATCAATTCAATGAAGGGTATATGGAAAAAATGTTTAATTTTTCTAGCTACCATTTTTTTTTCTACACTAGCCCACACAGTAGTCCTTTGAGCAGCCTCAATGAAGAAAGCACTTCAATTTTCTTTGCAGAATACTGATATGGTCTTAGGAAGCAAGTTCCTTGACTGAAGCTAATAGAGGCGACACAATCAGGCCTCTGTGGTGAGGCTCCAAGTTGATGAAGAGGCCATTGTACTGTGTCTTGCAATAGGCTTGATATTCCAAAAACTGAACTGTGTAGCCTGGCCTCTGTGGGCGACCAGACATCATTTCCTKCATGGAGATGCAGGTGGATGATGCAGAGATGGAAGCCGTACAACAAGACCTCCTTGTTGACATTATCTGCTGAATTCACAATATACAGTTGGACTCTTGGTTCAGAAAAATACAAAAATCACAGCCCTGCAAAACTGGGCTTCAGGAGACTGCAAGGGACAGTCTCGTAAATCAGTGCAAATCCCTGTGAGCATGCTACATGCACAGGGGTGTCACTGAGAGTGCAAGAGGTGTCAGCACGAGGAGCAGTACACAACAGCTCATCCACTCAGGCCAAGAAGCTGGTCAAATTACAAACCATACCCTGAGTTCAAACATGCCTATGCTCCTCAAAATGATCACTCCAATGAAATTTGATTTTTAACAGTCACCTGAGAGGGTCCATGCAGGGGTGTGATTTGGCTCCTTCCCCTGGCCAACCCATCCTGCCTCATCTCTTACTTCAGAACATGTCCCATGGCAGAGCAAAGCAGTTCAGAGAGGTGATCGGTCAAAAACTAAACTTCCAGGATAGGAGCTAGGAAGAAGAGTAATTGCTTTTTGGCCAAGAGCATCCCCTTGGCTGCATTCTCTCATGTGATGATGGCAGAGACGGAGTGACCACAGCAGACCCAGCAGAGATCAGCTCAACCTGCCTGTGAACTCACTCTGAGGCAGAAGCTTAGGTCTAAATGACGGCAGCAGGAACCGAGAACAGCCTGCTGTTTCCTGCCACTCTGCTCTGATTAGAATTAAACTGTAATAATAATGCAGCTCTACATTTCTCCTTCCTTTATTCATTGGCACAGCGAGGCACAGAGAGGTGAAATGCCTTGGTATCTGCGTGGGAGAGCTAGGRACATCAAGCAGAGGGATTCATCTCCACTAAGTCATGCTGTGACTAGTAGACCATGCTGTCCTCCATTAACAAGTAGGTTGCTRCAGTATTTAATTTATATTCTCCTATAGAGATTGCTGCAAAGGAGACAGTGGGCATAGAAATTGCCTCGCACTCTTTAGGACCTCCCCACCACCACACACACCAGTGGGTCTTGCTTCCTCAGAAAACCAGATAAAAACAGCAAGAAAACTATCTGAGACCCCACTCCTCCTTTCAGCTGAAGAGATACTGAGGGTGCTAGCAGTAAAGGCATAGCTGTTAGCCAAAATGATTGCTTAATTTAATTTTTATTTCCAGCCACCAGAGATTTTCTGAAGTTAGATGCTGGTTAATCAAGCCATAGAGCAGCCATTCAGCACCTGCTGCCTGCTGCCCCACAAAGTTTAAAAGCCTAGAAGAGAGTGACTTGCACCACAGTAATACTGCAAATTGTATGCTTCCAAAACCATTTCTCATGTTTTCGTTTTTTTTTTTCTTCTGGCACATCACCATTCCCATGAAAACCGAGAAGAGCATCTGAGTGTGGTGTCTGGTTAAACAGAGGTAGCCCATCACAGTAGCAATTCGGAAGCTTGCTCCATAATCCAGCAAAACTTTTAATGCAGAACTGTCATTATTCATTTGATTTACATATTTACCTATCTGGAAGGCTCCCGCATCCACTACAGCAGCACTTGCACGAAGTGCACTAGAAGATCTTTGCTGTTGGATGTCTCTAGTGCACAGCATAAAGGCTGTAGGAAGCAATTTCTTTTGGGTCCCATTAGGCTTTAACAAATCAGCCTTTTTACATGCAGGAACACGCTAGGGAATATTTGTGGACAATAGTTTGAATACATCACTAAAAACATTATCTGAACTATAGATTTGTAGTTACAGGCACAGGCGTTCATCCATCTTACAACTGCCCACGGTGTATTTCCATCAGCAGAGCAGCCATGTACATTTTTATGCTTCTAAAAGGTTTACGCTAGGCAACCCCAAAGCAAACAATTCAGCACGACCCTGGCTCCACACCACCTCCCCTGTACGTCTGCCACCGCGTGAGTGAGCAGGCGCTCCCTGCCAACGGCACGCCACGTCACCCATCACACCGGGACCGCGGGGACGGGAACGCCACACTCAGGAGTGCGCAGCTCGTGGGGGCAGCAGGGGATGGAAACGGCGAGTCACAAAATGAGGGTGTCTCAACAGAGGCTTAGAGGAATAAGCAGATGGCGTGGTGGGAGGACAGAAGCATGAGGCRAAGGGAAAGACAGCACCCCAGGAGTTGTGCGAGGGAGGATTGCATTGCTCCAGATCTGTCCTGAAGGCCATCTGCAGAGCCCGCAATACTCAGCTACAACTCAGCAGCAGCATCCCACTTAAAGCAGAAAAGTCTCCTCACACATTCGGGGGCATTTTGTTTTTCTGGTGGAACTAAAATGAAGCAGACGCATCTGTCAAATGAAGTCACGTATGTGAAGCTGGACATGGCCTGCTAGGTATCAAAAAGGATGTAACCTGGAAAACGTCTCACCCCAGGGTCTCCAACATGTAGCCCTGCCCAGGAAGGCAAACGGGGCTCAGCAGCCCAACTTCACCCCAGGACTTGGGTGGTGTGATAGTGTTGGCTGGCCGGTGTTTCCAGGGAGTTGGTCCTGGCAGACACACTATTCCAGGTTCAAATGGAGCTCCAGGTACCCTAGGGAGATGAGGGTCAGTCCCACTGTTTCATCGCTTTCCGAATAATCCCTGGAGCTAAGCACTAGGCTGGGGAAGGGCTCAAAGGCAGAAACTCTTGTGCTGGAAAATCTTATGCTCTGCATGGTGCTTTGCAGTTTGCCTCCCGTGAAGAGTACTGGCCTGTCCTGACCTAGCAAGAAAGCTTAAAGACCGTAGCACAAATGGCCCAGCTACAGAGCCTTAATATGTTGATTTAGAGCAACCCTGTAGAGAAAATAGCATAAGTCTAATGATCCACCACAAGAGAGTTTGATTTTTTAAAAGGATAATTCACTATATCTGTTCTAGTTAAACAGAAAACTCTGTGTCATAATAAAGCTGTCATGATGTTCTGGAAATATGGTCTCACTGGAGGAACACATTGTAATTTTATATCCAGCTATTTAAGAAGATGAGGCCAAGCCCTGAGTGGCAAACACTTTGATGAAACAACACATGAATTAAACATAATTATACCAGAAAAACAGTAAAACAGAACTAATCATCAAGGCCTGTGTTGTACTGCGAGCAATGACATTTGCATTGGYGCGGGGCAATCCCATCCAGAGAGCTCCAAGTCCTCTATGAATATCAGTAATTAAATAGTCAGCTACGCAGCCTGAGGGAGACAATTTTTACTTCCCCTTCTTTTACAGAAAATGAAGTCAGCAGCTACAGTGAATCAGTGGCAGAGGCTGCCAGGACCTACGGGGATCCCAGCTCCCCACTGGACGCCCACACACACCCTCCCACTCACGTGGGCAGAGGCGTTAGATCCTTTTAACACTCAGGTCCCAAAGCTTTTCTCTTCCTTCCGCTCAGCTGAAGCAACGTCCGGACATCTCAGCTAATGAAACACGAAGGCACGGTCAYGAACGCAGGTACAGCAAGGCGCCTGTACAAGCACAACCAGCAGAACAAGTGCGAGGCGTTGGTGCTTCTCTTTTACCCAGACAGTGAGAATTGGACCTAAAACTAATCCAAAGATTGATCCCTCGTGTTCCCCATGGCTRCCTCTTCCCAAACTCCCACCTGCACATCTTCCTCTCTGAAACATACAGCCTCTTCCCAGCCCGTTCTCCTCCTCCATTCCTGCTGCTCTGTTCCCCATACCCAGGCCTGTATTTCTCCAAGAAATCTGGTCTTTGGAGCTGCTGTTTCGTTTTCAGATACTGTCACTGTCGTGACCCTCCAGCCTCAGCCTCTGGTCTGTTCTCATTCAATGACGCCAGCGAGCTGCATGACCGTGGAGGAGCACCTCGTCCGTGGGAACGTCACAGCAGACGTTCACAGGCAACCCGTGCAGCTGGCCAACCCCAGGCCGCTGCCTGCGTTTTGTCAGGACTGCAAATTAAGCCAGGGACAGAAGGAGCCCCAGGCTCTCGGTGGCAAAGCCTAAGAGAGGCAGTGGCCAACCTCCTGGGGTTGCCGGTGGATAGACCTGCTACCAGAGCCAAGCTTGCTGCATTGCTCTGGGATGTCTCCCAGCAAGGCTGCCCCCTCTCCTGCTCTCTCACCTCTTTTTCCTGATAATTACTGCTCAGCCTCATTCCTCTCCACCTCCTCTTGCCCTTTGCTCTTTTAGACAACTATCACACCCTTCGTTTTATTAGGCGTTTCCCAATGGTAAAAATGCTACATGTTACAGGTAGGTGATTCATAAAATGTGTCTCTCCCCATGAGTTTTACAAACATTAACTAACACTTAAAATATACCATGGAAGTGATTCCATTTTTGCAGATGGGAAAACTGAGATAAACCAGCTAAGGCCCAGGGAACAACGACCAAGGCCAGCAAACTTGGCTGTAATACAGCTGGGTTGAGAAATCCAGGCTCCGTATTTGCCAGGCCAAGGTGGCATTCGGCCGATACATGCTCAGAGAAGCTACTCACACGCTCAGAGCTAGACCTGTTCTTAAGCATTTTTGGTKGTTCAGAACTTAACCCTATACTCTYAAGGARCAGCAGCAGGAGTCCACCTACCTGAGCACGCACAGGTGCCTGGRTATGTTTATTTTCTACAGACCATGCTCCAAGGTTTAGCAGAGGCATCAACCAAGTCAGTCTCATGTTCTTACTACAGCTTAGTTGCCCAGTCTACCCATCCCCGGTATTACTACAAGGACTAATCACCCTCCTGTGAGAGCTTTTTCTCTGATGATAGCGGTGTGAGCTGCCATCAGACTCATGATACATAGTYTCACTAGGAAAGACTCAATGTAAAATTAAGATGCAATTTTATACGGGCCTATTTGCTATAAAGCTATTTCCATATGCAGTCTTCTCCCTTTGCATATTTAATCTAGAAAAGAGAATACAGCTGGGTTTAGGAAGCCTACTTTTTTCTAGGTTTCCATTCAAGCTGGATCTCCAAACCTTCTTTATGTCAACAGCAGACAACTGTTTCATAGACTTCATTTAACAGGGTTGGTAACTAACCTAAAAATCGCAGATGGGAGCATTAAATATTTATTGAACTGGAGTGTATTGATTTCCGAAATTAACACTTTGCAAATTACTTCTGTGTAAACAGTAATTAAACAGTCAGGCACAGTCCAGTCCAGGTTCTGAGTAAGCCGTAACTCTTTTTTAGTAAAACATACGTATACATAAAAAATATTAAAGCAAAATGAACTAACACTTCTCTACTGATTTCCATCTGTGCACACTGAATTGCTCTGCAATCATGAATTAAAATTAATTAAAACTTTGGAATGATTTTCCACATAAAATTGGATGGAGGGAGCCCTTGTGACTGGCATTCAGGCATGATGCCAATGAAACTGCACTGAACAGGATTAGACAATATATTGCTTTAAAATATCAAGGACTCCGGTGACTTAGCGTTCCCAGTGCTACTAACACTGCGACTGAACTGGTGGCTGTGCTGGGGCAAACTACAGCAGAAGCACAACTGATACAGACAGAAGCCTTACAGGCTCCAAATCTTTTCCAGGAGCTGCGATCACAAACAGCAGAAAGCTGCTATTTGCTGTATACCTCTCCAGTGCATGTGGTAATAATTTGCTCATGAGATATTGCATTTTTATTCCCTTAAACAAAACATTTATCTCCCACTTGGGCTATTGTACTAATAGTACTGAGAGTCATGCAGCCTTCTCTTGAATACATCTTTTTAAAAAGAAAATTTATTTTAGCTTTGCTTTAAAAATAGCTGACTTTTCCAAAACTACTAGTCTTCCTTTCAAGCACTGTCCAGTGTCCTTTCCAGGACTCTTTTCTCATTCCCTGTATCTACCCAGGCAGGATCTCATGAAGGTAAGCTTTCCTATTCAATAAAGCAACAGTGAAAGCCTCATTGAAGTTAATGGCTGAAGGTGTGTTAGTGAACTGGAAGCTCTGAATAACATTCTGCAGCCCTTAATGCTTTTCGCGCAGGCTGCTGTACACTATATTTCGTTGCTTGTGCTGGATTTTWTCCATGTTCTGAGTAAATCACAGCTTTTTTACTTTCTCCCTTCCCCCAAAACATATGCACTTAAAAACCCAACAGAAATGAACAAACCCACCCACACTGGGATGGATAGTGGGTAAATCAGACTCTGAACTGGTCGGGCAACTGTGGTTATAAAAGGGCACAGGACGCCTACAGATGATACTCTGCACCAAGCAGGTTATCCTGATTTTCCAGGTAGTTGCGGGCTTCAGTCTGGGCAGGGGCTCGAGTAYGGAGAGTGAAGCTCTGTCCCCGGCCCGCGGGAGCTATTCCGACCCCGCCGCGCAGCGATGCCGACGGCACGAGGTGCCCAGCCGCCTCGGCGGTGCCCAGCCTGGCTCCATCACCCGGGCGAGGACGCAGCTATTACCAGGGCTACAGGGCAGAGAGGCTGAGATGCAGGAGGAGGGCGACGTGCCGCACGGACGCGGTCGGCTCGGATGGGGCGCGGATGCTACCCTCATTCAGCTGTGCGCATACGTATACGGGCGCGCTCGGTTTGTCCTCCCCCCTTTTCCTCCCCGTACAAGATGCAGATTGGTTTCCGGTCCCCGAGAGCTCCTAGGAGGTTGCAAGTGAGTTTGCAGAAGAAGATGAAGAGAACAAGGCTGCCAGGGGACTTTAATGAGAACTACTTCTGTTCTCACRGTGCAGTTAAGAGTCGCATAATGAAGCAGAGGCTGTTCTGTTTGTTTTTTAATGAGCTCTCTATCTATTTGACTTTAACTATCCTCATTCATCTTCTCTGAATCAAACCTCCACTGCCGAAATCTTGTGCATAAGAGTTAAAGAAGGGTGGCTATAACCTGATTTATTGCATACTTCCAAACGCTAACGTATTTGCAGGAGGGGCTGCGGTGTTTAAAGCTGAAGAATTGATAGCAAAATTGAGCGTAAGTTCTCAGTTGCATCACTGAAAGCTAAAGTAATCYTGCAGGCTTGTCTGGAGACACTTTTCTTCCATGTTGTTAGAACATCAAGAGGTTAAACTGCTAGAGCTAGTTTTATGGTTTGCTAACTGGAAGTTGGTAAAAAACAGGTGTCTTTCTTACTCTTCAGATTCTTTCAGGCTTTCAGGGGTGCCTGAGTCTCAAGAGGTTAAAGGAAGAAAAAATACCATGTGAACCAACCCAAAGAATGCAAGATCCTCAAGATTTTTCCTTCAATAACTTAGAAAGAGCAAAATAAACTAAAGGGGTTTGTGCCTCATCTCCTTATGTAGGAGATGAAAACGAAAATCARCTACACAATTCTCTTCACTTCTTCCTCTCCTTAAAAAAGAGGAACCACTGTTTACAACCTAGCTAGAAATCAGAAATGGAGGTTTTCTTCTTAGATAAAGAAATTTAGCCCCTAGCTCCATATTTAAGCATTTAAAACAAACACAGCTTCATTCCTAGAGGAGCAGCTGTGTAATTAAGACAATTTTTGGATGAAAGTGTGATTCAAGAGCCAAATACTATCTTAATTATATACATTAATATTCTGCTAAGAAGATGCTCATCAAAAACATAACTCTTGCTATTGCACAAGGAAGATCACTAAAAATATAAAAATAACGGATAGGGGTGTCAGCRGTGCCTGCATGAGACACTGCGGATGACTGCATGGGAGTGAAAGCAGCTCCCAGCTGCAGAGGAAGYGGACAGAAGTGATCATAAACGCATTTGAGCTAAAAGAGAATTGCAGAAAGTAATCCGCCATCAGAGGGGAATCCTGAACAAGAGAGATGTCTGCRTCAAAATGAGAGTTGCCTCACGGCTGCCCAGGTTGCTTGGGAAGGAGGGAAACTCTTCTGCTTGCTTTTCTGCAAAGGAGCGTATTCACAGGCAGCAAAAGCAGACCTGGAGGTCACGAACGGGGTGCAGAGAGAAGATACGGGAGTCTCACGTGCTGGATCAGGAACCAGGATGTCTTCCWGCAGAGGGGAGCACAGGGGGTCACTGTGGTCTCACGTGGAGACTAGCAGACCGCAGCGGAAGGACGGAGGGGCAGCATCCGACCCCGGGCAACTTCTCCTCCCGCGCAGGCAGGCAAGTGTGGGTGGGAGCCGCGTCCCCGCTGGCACACGGGGGAAAGGAGCCGTGCCGTAAGGGACGCGGGGAGCGAAGGACAGCACGTTGCCCAGGGACTGAGCAGCCCTCGTCAGAGCCGCAGTGCAACGCTCGCACTCTAACCCTCTAACCTTGGCTGCATGGCGAAGAGCAATATCCAAGTTTAATAAACCACTAAGCAAATGAGAAAAGAAGGGATTTCCTTGTAGGTTAGGAAGCTCCAGTGGAGTGTGAACTCCTGATTCCCACTATGGGGGGAAAAAACCCACAAGGTTTAGGGAAAAAAAAGGGGGGCCTAAGGCTGCTCTGCTTCCATCGAAACCCTTGTTTAAGGGCATTTGGAATTGCACAAAAGCCAGAGCTCTCTCGTCACAGGTGCACAAGCTGAAAGCCAGAGGATTTTTGGCTTATGGCTTCACAGCAGGGGCCTGTGCTCCCAACTGCCCTCAGAGCTAGGCTGGCTCCATGTGTGAGCAGGAGATCTCCAAGGAAAACCCAGGTGCTGCAGGAAGCGGAGTTGGGAATGCAACAGCAGTTGTTCTTTCTGCTGAATTTGCACTGAACCAGCGTCACACAGAGGTGCTATTCTGGCCGAGCCTCCGTGGCGCAAGTGCAGTCTGGGCTGAAACACTGGGAACCCAGAGCACCGGGAAAGGGCATACAGAAAAACCCTCACTTATCCCACGCACCCTTTGATTCTCCCCAAAAGACACAAGCTTCACTCCATCTCTGCAACAGAGACACACAAGGATTATCAGGGAGAAAGATCATTTTGCTATCCATCTCAAGCTGCTCTAAAAGATAACGCCCACGAACGTTTAAGAATTCAGTATCCAGATGACACGTGGCAGAAATGCAGCAACTTGGCTGTCCGGGGGACACAAGACAGAAATGCTCTCCTCTGCATACAGCAGAAGGGAGGGAACTTTGAGGGCTGAGCTGCCATTTAGCAAAGTCACGCGTCCAAATTCCCAAGTCCCACTAAGCCACAGGCCATGATGGTGAGGAACAGCTGCTCCGTGACTCTGCTGCAGAACACATGGCAATGCTGGGACAAACCTCACCTCCAACCAGTCCCCAGATCTACTGCATGAAGCCCGCTATGCTGCACAGTGACGGCAGCAGCATTTTGCCTTAGGGCTGGAACTGCATCCGAGGATCTAGTGACTSCAGTGTCTCCTTTGCAATGCAGAAAACTCGCTAGTGCTTTCCAGCAAAATCCCAGAATCTCAGCACAGGGATGGGATGRGGGCAATTCGGTACGGGGACCTCGGACTTTCTATTTTAATCTCTGGAAGCCTTAGGAAACGCTTCTTATCCACAGCAGGAGAGCTTCACTTGCACGCATTCGACATTGTAGAGGTGAAGCAGTTTTTCATATTTTCATATTTTGCCTCTTGCAACTTGTCATGCACAAGGCTAACAGCCCCACGGGCTTCCCCTGGGAAGGTGGAGATGTACAGGCTCCCATCTCACAAACAAACGTTCGATTGTAACTCACCTTAAAAACACGGAAGACCAAGGGCCCATGTTAATTAGCACTGACATTTAGAGCAGCAGCCATGAGATAAGAGCGATATGAAGATGGATGAATGCCAAGAGCATGTGGGAGGGAAAAAGGCCTCTGGAGGAGGGTTAGGCTTTTTCGGTGAGTTCTCCTTGAAAAGAGAGACCATTGGCCTTTGAATTCAGTGCTTGGATTAGAACAGAGGAAAAAAAMCACAGTCACTGGGACTGTCTTTTGCCATATATCTGAATTGCAGGGTGCTGCACGCTGCTGAAATGACAGAGAGACCACTGGACTGGACAGTCCCAAGTCACTAGCCTTACGTGTGGACCTGAACATCACAGTTCAGGCACCGCTTGGCTGCAAGGGTCTGGCTTAGCTTTGGTTCAGAGGATTTCTGAAAAAAACACCACAAAAGTCCACCAACTACCTCTTTCCACCAAAGCAGGGTCAAGCTTTATAAAACCATCTGCTCTTCCAAACTTTCATCTCAAACCAGAATAAACCTCTTCTGATGCCCTTGGGGACTTGGCTCTTTTCCTCACTGTCTTTCATGTGTCCAGTTGACATTATCAAGAATTCAGACTCCATGGATGAGATCCACAGGCATAACCCAGAGAGACTGAAATAAAGGTCAGTTTAAAACAAAAGCACTGGTAGTTCTTTTGATGGCCTTCTGATTTTTGAGCCATTAGGTCATATTCTTTTTATATCTTTTAGTTTTTCTCAGTTAAGAGGAGTGTACAAAACTGAGGAGTTTTTGAACAAAAGCTAGTATGTTTGTGTAACCCCTCCAGTCCAACAGCTGAGGCTTTGGGAAAAAATCAGTTATCATAAGTGCTGGAAAAGCTGCTTCCATACATGACTCTTTCAATATGACAGCGCCAACAGCAGAAACAACAGCCCTGTTCCTGAGCATTAAGTAACCCTGTTTCCCACTTCGATCCCTACTGTGCTGCTACCTCCTGAGAAATAGTCTTCAAAATTCTGCAAATAAGCCTAAATTTGGCTTTGGAGAGCAAAGATACGGAGCAGGTGAAATGTTTTAAAGGAAAGGGAACAGAGCCGGCACTTGAGAGCAGCCCAGAGGCAGGTCCAGCACCCGCAGCGCTCGGGAGTCTGGAGSAAAGGCAGCAGGGCCAGGTTAGCACTGCGCTGTGAGCTCTCGTTCCCCCTCCCATTCGTAACCTGTAGATTTAAAGCTTGTGGAGACAGGGGTACAGGGTATGCCCGGAGAAGGGCAGGAGGGCTGCTGTCCAGGAGAGGATGGAGGACAGTTTTGCAGCCTCTGACACGCAGGTCTGCGAGCAGGGACAGTGCCCTCCCTTCGCAGAAAACCCAGTCTGCGCAGGTGTGCTCTTCCAAAGCACAAAATGCAAAACGCCAACAAGAGCGACAGTCCTCAAAGCATCTTTTCTCTCTCCTTTCACCATCCTGCTAATCACGATGTCTGGGGCTATAAAAAGACACCAGGCAAGAGCCTGTCTCTCATTCTGATCTGCTTCCGTGTTTATAACCATCACTTAGCTAATGACACTTAGGAAGTGTTACCAAGGAGACTATTTGCATCCTGCATGGTGTTGCTAAAGCAACACTGCTAAATTAGATGCAGAGCTCTTAGCCTTTATGTACCGTATTTGCATTGCTATGGAAATGAAATAGTCACAGGCTTAAACTATGTTTGAGTCATTCACTCATCTAAACACCTGAAAATAGCCCAATGGCAGCAGCTATGGAGTTTCCCCTGAAAACTAGCATGTCTAGGTCTCTATCTTACACATATTTCTAGCTTGCCTGTCAATGTGACCTACAGACAAAGACAGACAGCTTTTCTGTTATACAATAACCTTCCTATACAGGGTATGTTTTCCCTATATGTTTGGCTTTTAGTTGATTACTTCAGGGCATTTTAACTGTCATAAACAGTCACAGCATCTTCTTATTTTGTGGCACACAGAAGGCAATTTATAAGTAGCAGTTACTAATAGCAATTTTGAGCTCAGAGGCACTGGAAGTGAGCTAACTTGCCTGAAGCTTATRGATCAACAGTTCAGTCTCATCCTGAGTCTTGGTTTGGCTGTAAGTAATCACCATTCGAGGGCTTCAAGGTAGCCCATGGAAATTTTAAAAGGCTAAATTAAGTCTAATATCAATAAAGAAATGATTAAGAWGATGATGAGAAAATAGAATCAAAAAAWTAAAACTCTAAAGAACCATAAATGAGCTATAAACAAAAATAAATGTCAGRGGCTATTTAAGGTGAAGTTACAGARTAAATTAAACAAGAWACACAACAGACTACTGGTAGGAGGAAGAGAGAGCAAAATGAATCAAGAGGTGTGTTTGGGATGGTTTCCAAAGAAAGTAACAGCTTTTCTAGGGGTTTGGCCACTTATCAATATGCTAGAAGACATATTTAAAATTAAAACACCCCCTCCATCACGTTAATATACAAATACGGATAACTACAGCAAAAATTGCAATTGCATAGCAATAAATTATATGCAATTGTACATACAGAATAAACATAATTTAATTGTATTTAATTGTAAAAATACAATTGCAAAAGATGAAAATTATGAACTGCAGAGACCTTGAATGAAACATACATTACTTTGCTTGCAAAGTTTCCTTTTTCCCTGAACGTTCCCACGTTGCCATGAACTGGAGGCAATGGAGCAGCTCCATTTTGTAATCACTGGCCTCTCTAGCCTAGAGCTCTGGCTCTGCATTTGGCTGGATCCTCAAAGATACCAATGAATGTCACAAGTAAAGACATTAAGCTCTCTGAACTCAGCTCAAGTATTTTGGTGTAAATCTAGAGCAACGTATTATCCTTACAGGTTTCTGTTCTGATGGTCTGAGCAGTACAAATTGGACAACCACATATACTAACAAAATACTATCCAATATCTAGCTGGAACTCTCCATCACTATTTAAAATTTTTATTCCAAAAATAACTCCTACTTTTAACCCTTTCTAATTTAACAGATAAACCCATGCAAGGACTTAAATACTTGGCATCCACCACTGAATTCAATCAGGCCCCAGAATCAGAGCAAAAGCACCTTGCTCAGCTACAGTGTGCAATATGGCTTGGGAGCCTCTCATTAATAAAACCTTACTTCAGTCTAGAAGCTCTATTAAAAAGTACTTCTGGGAGCATTTTGTCCTATGTAAAACCTCTGTTGCAACAGCAAATCTAATCTCGCTGCTGAACCTAATCAAGAGAAACTTTCCTTCCTGGTGAATAGGTTTAAGCTTAAGAGAGCCGATGTCCAGAAAGCATTTCAGCTGCCCACACCTCTGATTGCTTATACCTGGGAATTTAAACTGGAAATATCAGAAAGGAGGGGATGGGGCTAAAGGATCTTGCAGCCATATCAGGCCCCAGTTCAGCCAGGCAGTCAGGCATGCCCTTTGACTCTTTGGCTTTCAACAGTGTTTAAGGATGCTTTTCAGGGGGCTAGAAGAGGCAGAAGCACCTCACTTCAGAGCGAAGCCCGTGGCAGTTGGAGAGGGTTGCCTCCTCTCAGGATGAAGCTGTCARTGCTTTCCTGAACAGGGAGAGGGTCCCGGAGGTGCCCGGGGGTCTGTGCTGGCCCAGGGAGCTTGGCAGGCTGGAAGCACGGGGGCAGCGCTGCAGCCCCAGCCCTTCCCAGGGCGGCAAAGCGGGATCCTTGGACTGCATCAAACCAGCTCTGCGGGAATTCATGGATGCAGGACTGCTGTGCGGAACAGATGAATTTGCTGCTGCCGAGTTGCTGTGCAAAAAATAAATAAATCATCTTACCTCCCTAGACATCAGCCTATTTTAGGACAAGGGAATGGCAGAAGCTCTCTTCTCTGCCTCCTGGCAATAGCTGCCCTAAGACACAATTTCCTCYGGTTTTATCATTTTCTAAGGTCCTCCACCACACCTCTGCATCCCAGAGAAGAGGATTTCAGTACTTAAACATTTTCTAGGGTCTTTCTGTTGGTTTTGGATCCTGTCCTAAATCCGYATGGACAGGGCCCATACTGTGCAATGTGTCTCAGTTACTCATTAGGCAACCGGCTCTCTCTGCAGGCCACCAYTTAAAGCACCTCATTAAAATACGACCCACTCCGTATCTGACACAATACATTTGGCATAAAGAAGTTCTCATCACACCCTGAAAAACGCTGCTAGACTGTGAATTACCGTGACTTCCCTCATCGCAGTCCCTACACGGCCTTATCTAAACTGTGTCATAAATCTTCAGGGTTTTATCYGAACTCTCCTCCTCCTAGTGACATTCTGTACTTCTGAATAACGTTGTCTCCATATGAATTGCAAGAGGCACAGCAATAATGCTCCAGCAGAAGCAAGGGGAAAATAGCTAAAAGCTACACTGAATTATTTTCCTACTTGTAATCTTCTGTCATATTCCGAGTTGGAAGATTAGATAGCAAGATTATAGCAGCATTGCAGGGTGTGTATCACAAAACCTTTGTTGTAAGACCACGGCAAGTACAAAATTTTAAATTTGCCTGACATTTCCCTGTGTTACAACTTCATCTGAAACCTTTTTTTTTTTAATTTTGCATTGAGGTTATTCATAACCAACGTAGTATTAACACTCCCAATTGGGAGTTTACCCTCAACCTCTCTTCCCACTCATCCCTTGGCAATTTTTCCTCCTGGGYTTCAGGTTGGACTGACAGCTGGAGACTGACATTAGCTGCTCAGCCAACAAATATACAGAGCATGGGCAAGAGCTACCAGAGTTTGCTCCATTCGTTGCTGCAGAACCACCTCTTTTCCAGTTGAAACCTCAAGCTGATTTCTAATCCCTCTGCTAAGGCCGCCAACGTACACCAACACTGGCTGAGAACTGCCTAAAGGAAATGCACTCAACACCAGATTATTTAYATAGGCCATTAGGCATCCAAGCAGATAGTAAGAACTTTCTGCCACAACTAATGCAGGACAGATTTCARCTGGAGGAATAAGGCTCTCAGCTGTCAGGACTTATCACTTGGCATCTCAGCCCTGAACTTGCAAGAGGTCTTTTAAAAAAAGGTACTCATAAATTTGAATATGGAGAATTTTTTGCACATTTATAGGTAAATTTTAAACCTGAAAGGCATGTAATTGTTGAAGGCATAGTAAATGACACACAGAAAGTTGATGGGAATGTAGAAATCCAGCGCTGTGTATCAGAGGTTACTCAGATCCTTTACAATGTATTCACTGCATTTTAATAGACAAATTAAATAATCTCAACTACTTCACCTCCTTCCGCATTTCCATACTAAAATGGTGCAATATAATAGATTAGTGAGGCACAAATTTCTTCTCCTTTTTCTATCACATCTGTTCAAATGACTCACTCAGATTCTGTTGGCAACTTTAAGTTATTTGTATCCTGCTTTCTAAAGCTATGCAATATTTCTATATGAAACCATCCCATCCCTTCCTACCAAGCAAATACTTACTAAGTATAAAAACCAAGCATTTATCATGGACCAAAATGATCCTGCATGATACATATAAAAATGCAATGGCACTAGGTGCTCAAATAAATCTGGATTAATATCAAAGCAATTAAACGCAAAATTAAACAGATATCACTGAAGGAGATTTGAACTGACCGTCTGATGAAGAGTTGGAATCTGGATTGCAAATAAGCTCTGGATCTACGGTTGCTCGGCTTATCTGGCAAAAGCCTGTCCAGTAGCAAGCTAAGACTCTAACACTAATCTTTACATTAGATGGTGTTGATGAGCAGCAGAGCACAAACACAAGCACGTCTCCATCCAAGTAGCAGCTAAAGGGAAATCAAGCAGAGCTTATGCCTAACAGAGGATAAAAGATGATCAGTGGGGTTTTAAAATCGTATGTTGACATATGGGAAGTCAATGTGAATTAGAATGAATCAAGCATAATATGATTACATTTCTTCTGACCGGGTCAGGGTCAGGGTGCGAGCTACAGCTTTCAAGGATGCTGAAGCTGGATGTCCAGACAAGCACGCTGCGGCTGCTCACAAGGGSGAAATGGGACACTGAAACTCCAGCAATCTGCATCCCTCTGCTGTCCATCCTTTGCTCCTCTGCTCCTCCACCTGTGAAGGGGAGCAGTCCCCCGTGTGAAAGTCCGATGGATGGTAGCCACAGAGGGGCCAGCCTTTCAGATTAGCCCAACATCATACCYGGCTCAGACTTTCACGCTCCCATTAAGGGAAACCAATACCCCAGAAGTGCACCTAGTTATTTCCTCTGGGACAAGGGAGTCCAGATTTCTGACTCTGCTCAGCATCCCATGCACCGGCTCCTTCTTTGGTGTTCCAGTAAGACCAGACCTCTTCTCAAAGGGTAACCCAAAAAGCACATGGAGATACATTGGAAAATTCTGGCCCCGCTGTGCTTTGATCTATTTGCCTTTTAGCAAATTCCGTGCCCACATACAGTACTTTCAGGGACTATAAATACGTTTTGCAGATAGGAATTCTTTTTATTTGCTTGACAAAAACATTATCAAACTTGTGAACGCAAGCACTGAGACCCCTCTTACAAAGAGAAACCCTGTTTACCAAAATCAGTATTACCACTAAAAATAAAAATGGCATTTCAGGAAAGGTATGACTGTTCCTGAGAAGAGGCCTATGTTGGCATCACTCTTCCCTCACTTCGGGGAAATGCACCTATAACACTTTCTGAATCTCCTTTAAGAAACGTGTGTGAAAATGCTCGAAAGTGCCAAACCTGCCCCATCTGCCACTACCATCCACCAAGCTTTTATCTGAAAGTAAACAGAACTTTTTCTTTGATCCAACATGAATATATCCCCAAAAGTAGAAACATTCCCACTGGGTCAGTGGAATCTTCTTCATCAACTTTACTCCTTTTCAATTATTCACACCATTGCTTCCCAGAATACACCCCTCGCCCAGCTGGGAAAACACTCAGTAGGGGTTTCTAAGTCATGTGAAGTTTCCATTATACTTGATACATTGCACTCAGTCATCCTCCATCGCACAAGCCAAAGGAAGCAAGCACAAAGGGGAAAGTGCGAACAAGTAAGTAACCCAAGCCAAAGGCAGACATGAGCAGGATTGCCAACGTTTATACATAGCCTTATATCTAATCCACAGGCTCGATTCACCAGCAGCTGCACTTGTTAGCAATAACCAGTTACAGAACTCCCCAGCCATCGCTTCGCTGAAAGAACTGTAATGCAATTGGAAGATAACCTGGAAGCTGCCAATCTTTTCAAGTCCCGATGCAAGACACAGTGTGTGTTCTGGCCATATCATAAAAATGGTGAGATCACCTCTGAAAGACAGTCACTAGAGAATCCCTGCATATGTCCATGCACACGTGTGTAAGCCCACACATGCAGGAATGTCTGGGATTGTCCCTGTTACCAGCATGAAACCACAAATATTGAATATGAAGGAACAAAGAAGGAAGAGATGTTGCAAGCAATGCCAGTAGCTTTAGAATTTATTCCATCTAAAAGCTCATTACCAATTTTCCAAAAAATGTTTACACTTTACGCATTCAACGTCTTTTAACGAAAGAAAACTTGCATGGTATTTCATCTCTGAGGCTGGTCAAGAACTATCAAGATTTATGTTTCAGACATGTGCATAGAATAGCCCTGAGGTTTAACCTGACACTTTTCTGAGAACGGAGAATCCTTCCCTACACTTCAGCAAAGAGTTGAACTAAGGTGCACTAAAAGAGAATTACATAAAAATAACATCACCATGGCATCCTCTGCCCTACAGCTTTAGAAAATTATTCTATTTGACTTCAGTAACTAAAAGGCTAAATAACGAGTAATATATACATGCTGGTAAAACTGGAATTTTACATACGACTCACTTTTACCAGCTTTTACCCAAGAATGAACGGAGAAGAAAATCCACCCCAGCTCAATTTTAACTACATAACTGCATCCGCACGTATCTTAGTATGGTTAATTCTGCAAGTGTCTACCCTACTTCCCAGCTAAACAGCTAGCAATACCCAAGTTAGCTAGGTCAAAAGCTAGCTCAGGTTCACATGTACATGCTGCAGTCATAGCAGAAACTTTAACCATTGCCAGACTAATTTTCCATTAAAATTCATCTCTTATTCTCCAAATTACTTTGGGATTTGTCAGTTTGCAGCACAGAACTGAGCACTTGCACAGTGCTGCGATTAAAGTCCATCTTGGATCAACAACATCCGGACAATCCTGGAATAGTCATGTTGTCAACCCCACTCCTCGAGACAGTTTAGATTGCTCAGATGTCCTAAAATTTCAAGACAGACTAATCCAGAGCACATGTGGATTCTCAGCTTGAAATAAGTAGCCACCATGAAGTTATGCACCGTAGGTGAAACAACATGTACTTATGCACTTGCCACAGGCAACAATTTCAGCGATGCAAAAGTAGCTGGTTCTTGCAATTATCCTAGCAGCAGTAGGTAAGAAGAACGGTTGCCAAATCTGAAATCTTCCAAGCCTCTTTATTAAAAACCTTCCCAGATACAGGGATACCCACAAAAGCTTCTATTTCAGCAGCCTCAGAAACAAAATGAAGCAGTGGCCACTCAGGCTCTTGTCACGCAGTTCAAAGTAAGCAAAGAGAAACTGCCCAGGAATGCAACAGCACCTTTCCCTGTCAAAACCACACAGTTTTGACATGTGTAGAAGACACAGATGCCATGTCTCATCCAAAAAAGATGTGATGGGAGTYTGCATAGGGACTTCATCACAATCCGTACTGTCTCCCACATAAACCCAGGATGTTCCATGGATGACTCTGAGGCTGCCATGGCAATGAACCACTCTGTGACAACCCGGGCAGGGACATTCAAGAGAAAGAGGACGGATCCAGTTACATGGTAGCCAACATCAGATCAGGCTGGAGGGATGGTCACCATCTATCTCTGCASTATCTGAACACTCTAGCTCCATCTGCCACTGGTGTGGAGAAGTTTTGAGTTCTCATCTCATCATTACTCTTATCTGCTGAACAAGAGTGACTTGGGAAGACGCCCTTAGGAAACCCACAAGAGCAGTGCATCCATGTGGTCCCTATGTGTAGTAAACTTCAAAGAATTCCTCTTTCTTGAACTCATCCAATCTCCCCTAAAACAGGACCCATATTAGCATTCATAATGTCCACTGGCAATGAGCTCTACAGACCTACTAGCCGCTGTAGATGGCTACTACCTCCTTTTGTTCAAAAGAAAGGGGAATCTAGGAAATTCATCTGATGTCCTCCTAGTTCTTGCATTCGAAGAGACAGCGAACAGTGGAGCTCTGCCCCTTCTCGACATGCCAGTCAGAATTTTGTAGATCCCTATCATTTCCTATCCCAGTTGTCTCTTTGCCCAAAGATAAGAGTCTTAGCTTATTCAATCATTCTTTACAGGAAATTATTCTAGACCTTTGATTACCCTAGTTGCCCACCTCTGAACCCTTTTCAGTTCTCCTATATCCTTTTTTGTGTGAGGGAAGGGGAAGAATCACAACTATACACAACATTCTTGACCTGGGGCAAAATACACAGCATCACCTGTTGGCAAAGCAACAAGTGACTTCCTGGGAGATTTCTGACAAACTGCACCATTATCTGCTTCATCAACAAGCTTCAGGGCCTTACAAAAAGCAATATGGTAAATGACAAGTAAGCTTAGTAAATTACTGTGTTTGCAGTACTGAGCAATTATAGGCAGTTAAGTGCAATAAATCAAAGTTCAGTAGCTTGAGAAAAAATCTATTGCAAGAGAGGTCATATAAACCTGAAAATCTTAGGAAGAGAAAAAGCTTGCACCTACATCCCGGACACATTGACAGGTCAGAGGGAAACAAGCACAATCCGGGAGAGAATGAAAGTAGAAGGGCGGGAAGCAGGAGGCAACCTTCAAAGCTGTAAGTGATGGAGGCCAGCAACTGAATGAATCTCCTGACTCCGTAAGGTCGGAAGAAGATGAAATGAGACTTCGGAGAAGAACCAATTACAACAGCAACAGGAGCTGAAGTTATTTTTCCTAYGAGATGATGACTGATCTCCACGCAGCACAGGACACAGCTTCACTACTGGCACCCTTGCCCAGGGGCACTGCTTGCACCCTCTCTTCTAATCCCCGTATTTATCAGCCCCTAATGTCCTTTTACTTCCAATACAGTTTTATCTAGCAAGTATACAAAATGGAGCTGGCAGCAGGATATTCTTTCCTGTCAACAGCGTACAATTACTGAAATGCCTACCCTGGTCAGATTAACGTTTTGGCATTTATTTCAGACACTCGTAAAATATCAGTAGAAGGAGAAAAAAAGGCTGACATACTTGTGTGTCAAGGAGACATACAATGCTTGGAATAGCAACTGCTAAAACACAGGTAAAGATTATGTAACTGTGACTGGTAACCCTCMTGAGGGAAAGGAGCAAAGCCCCTGCCTCCTAGGCAACTTGCTTCACAACGAGTTGTGTTTTCTAGGGGCCTGGTGCCAGAAGGGCAGGCTCACAGCMTTCAGCAAACGACTGCTGACTCTGACTTGAGGCTTCCTAGGTATAAGAAGGGACTAAAAACTGTCCTGCCAAAGTACTACCAGCCTGTTTTACATGGTACTTTGGACCTATAAGCCCAGGCTTCTCCCACAAAAATCACCCACCCACATAAGTAAAGGTTATCTCTATAAAAGAGCAGTAAATATCATATGCTCTTTAGGCACAGACCATGCCCGCACATGACTCAGATGTTGATGGGAGTCTCCATATGCCACCGCAGTACCAATAATAAAAAATAACCCATTAGTAATCAGCCACTGCTGAAAAGGAGATCTCCAATCARTTTGGGCTGGTTCTGTAATACTGTATGCACATTCCTTTGCATAAATATCATAGATGCATTTACCTGTGAGAAAACCTTCTAGAAGAAATCCTGCTAGCTTTCTGTGGCGAGTGGCAGCTTTCCTCCAAAGAGGATGCTCAGGGAAGAGCAAGAGAACTGACTAGGAGGCTGGAGGAAAGGATTTAAAACAGGAGACAGCAATACTTCTTAGCTTTCACGATGTACTATTGATCTGCTGTCTACTGAAATGGCTAAGCCTTCTTGCAGCTGAGGACACAGAGACAAGCGAGGATAAAGAGCAACTTGCCTGAAGAGCCCAGAAAAAGGCATTCAGGTCCCATGCTGTCACCTCTGCCCCAAGGGCTGGCAAAAATTGCTTTTCTAACATCCTGGACCAGCAAATCTGGGAACTAAACAGCAACCCTAAAAGGGCAGAGAACCCACAAAGCACAGCAGGAGCAGTTAAATACATCAAGCAAGGCTGGGCAGTAGCTAAGAAAAGAATGCAATAGGTGCAGAGATTTGGAAGTTGTAACACTAGATGAGGAGGATAGCTAAAGGAGCTACACTRGTATTAAAAAGGAGAATTAAGAGAGGAAATTGAATAATTTATCTTGGAAGAACCACAGGACAGTGAGATGGGCTGGACTGGGGACATATGCCTTGAGAAATACTAGAGGCACCTTTGACTGGARCAGTTCAGGCCAGACTGCCCTGGTACTAGTAATTAAACAGTACAGAGACACTGCTGCAAAGGAACAGACTGGTCGGTCTTTTTCATCTCAGAATCTAGGAGATTAGGTATGGCTGGAGATTTTCTGCTCAGTTCCACTTCAAACACCCATACACACCTTGTGTGATAGCCATCACAAGCCATATTTCACACAGGGTGGACAGCACAAGCCTCCTGGAGTTTATCTGGCTGCGTCATAAGCAGATTGCTATCAGACAGTCGCAATCTTTTGCTCAGCATTAGGGAAGGACATAATGGATCACCTTCTGCCATTCCAGAGGAAAAGCAAGTGAAAAACCCATGGGTGAAAATAATCTCACTTCAACCTCCTCATCATGATACTGCCAAATGGCAGCCTCCTTCTGACCACTGGCCATGACTTCAACAACCACATCAAGATTGTGGCACCTGATCTGCTGAGGTTCTGGAGGATTTATTTCCACTGACTTTAGCTTCCGCTATCTCCAAACTGACCAAAACCTGTAGGCACAACTGCGACACCAATACCTGTAGTAACCATACCAGAGCCAGGCATGACATACTGCCTTGGAATACACAAGTTTCTAGTGAAGACCAGCATGAAGTCCTTCTATAAAGGGCTGGACAGATCAGGTTTTAAAGGGTTGTCCTACTCAGAAAGCAACTCTGAGGTCAGCCCAGGGTTCCAGATCTATTCCTTCAAATACCKTCAAGAAAGACCTGCCTTTTGCAGCTACCTGGTTTATAAATTGAAACTGAAATCTGAAAATTAGGGTGGGCTCTTTCCTTCTTAGGTATGGCCACCAGAAGCAAAGCAAATATTCTGCCATGCCAAGCCATGCCAGACCTCAGCGACAGTGCTGTGTTATGCCCTCGACACCACCAAAGTATCTTACGGTCTTCAGAAGCTCTGCTTTAGTAAAGAGGATGGGACAAACTAGTGTGTTGTTCTGTGGATGGTCCAATAGAAGCTCTGCTGGTTTTGCAGGAATGATAAGAGAAAGAACTAAAAACTGACAAAGTCAATGCATGTAGGAAGCAGACCTACTATGTATGGAGATTTTTCTTCTTACGTAGCAGAGGTGTAAAGGTTCAGGAACAGACTTCAGAGTCTCCAGACCTCCACAGAAAAATTAATGCCCTCATGGCTTCTGCTTTAGCAAGAATAAGCCAAAATTATCCCTAGCACCAGGTTAGGAGGAGGTCATACRTAGGAGGAGAGTGCTTGATGGTGGCCAAAGGCTCCCTAACACTGAGTCAGGAACTAAGGGAAGAAGAACAGCGGACCTTCAATTAAAATACACTTTGCAAAATGTTAAATGGCAGATACGTAACAAAATTGTGTGACATTCATACTTTTGCTGCTATGCCTCCAGACCATTTTACAGGAACCTGTCAGATCTGATCAGACTTGTTTATTCTGCATTTAAATGTAGGACCTGAGGCAGTCCGGTTTCAAAAAAGACAGAAAAGGCACATATTGTCCCTGGCAGTTGCTTGGTTTTCACAACATAGACAGTGCCTTGTTAACTCTTTGCTCAAAACCCGAGTGATTTCCAGGCTCTGCTACATTACAATGTGAAAACAATTCTGCTTGCTGCCTCAGCATGGGCAGCAATTTAATTGAAACAGAAATTAAAGGAGGAAAGAAAGAAAGAAAAGTGCCATAAAAAAAAATAAAAGACAAACTCGGGTGATTCATACGTGGCATCTTGGAAATCTCACGTAAGTCAGTGATAATGGATTAAGTGGCATGTCCCTTCGGGCTCCAGTCTATCAATTCTTATCTGCTCACGGTTGCTCCAGAAAGATTTCCAGCTGACAGCGTGATTCTTAAAGATAAACCCTCCCTGGCAGTTTACACCGCGCACCAGCCACGACCGCGTCGCGCGTGGCTTCACGTTCGCGCCGGCCGAGGGCCGCGGCTCGGTTCGCCGCTGCGGCCGCAGCACCCTCGCAGCACCCTCGCAGCACCCTCGCAGCACCCTCGCGCTCTGAACGCGGCCGTCCGTCGTCCGCGCTGCGCTCCGGGCTGACCCGTCCGTCCGCGGCAGCGCAGGCAGCGTTTCTTAACCTCTTCTCGCAGAGCCACCGAGAAGGAGCCGTGGTTAAAGCACCCTCGGTCCGCGCAGCTGCTCCGGAGCACCCAGCGCAGGATGCGCCGCAGGATGCAGGATGCACCGGGTTGGGGGGGGGGGCCTCGCGCGTGGACGGCGGCGCCGGACGGCCTCTGCCCACCCGCGCCCGTGCCTCCGCCCGTGGAGAGCCGCAGCACGGAGGCGCCCCGGTACCACGCGGGATCCCTCGCGGCAGCGACCGGTTATTTTCTGCTCCCTCCTCCYCGCCACCCTAAGCCGGACGGGGAGCCCCGGGCACCCCCCCGCGAAGCTGCCTCCCACGGGGGCAGCCCGTCCCGCGTGGGGCGCCCGCGCCGCGCCGCGCCGTACCTTTGAGGTGGTGGTGGCGGGCGCGGTGCAGGCGGCCCTGGCCGCCGCGGGGCAGCGCGGGGATGCTGGAGAAGCTGCTCCCCATGGCGGCATCCGCCGATAGCCGAGCCGAGCCGAGCCGAGCCGAGCCGGGCCGGGCCGGACCGAGCCGGGCTGTCCCCCCGCCCCGGGGGCTGCGGCGGCGCGGAGAGG
>NW_028185084.1:703259-731441 GCF_003343005.1 Rhea americana | reverse complement strand
CGCGGGGCCGTTGCGGTCGCGACGTGCGTTAGGGGCGCGCGGCGCCTGAGAGCGCTGGCGCGGCGCGTCCCCGAGGAAGGAGCAGGCCGGGCCCCGGGGAGGGGGGTCGCGGTTGCCGCGTCCCCTCCAGCTCTCCGGCTGGTTTCCACCAAAGCCTCGCTGCTGCCCCGGAGCGGGACACGCCGCCCCGGGGGGCGGCCATCCAGCGGCGGCTGGGACCTTCACGTCCCAGCAGCGCCGTGGTGGCCGCCCGAGGGCAGGCGAGGCGGGTGGAAAAGCGGCTGCTTCTCCGGCGCTCGGGGCTGGTGGAGAGGAAGRCGCGAGTGGGCAGGCCCCAGAGCTCCCCTGGCAAGGCGGGTGCCTGCCCGCGCCGCCGCCTTGCCCCAAAACAGTGAGGAGCTCCAGACACGCTCAGCGGAGGGGGATAGGGCAGAAACCGGGGTGTCGCCAAGGTGCTCCCRAAAGCAACGGCAAGGCAGGGGCCTCATGCGCCGGCCGGCTGGACGCCCTTTGCCGTCGGAGCCTGGCGCGTGGTGGGGACGAGCTTCTGCGCAGCTGCCCGCTCACCCGCGCCCGTCCGGCAGGCACAACCCACTCACGCGTGCACAGGCGATGCCCCTGCCCAGCGTAAGAGAGGCCGGGTGTAACAGCGTGCTTCTCCGTCAAGCGCAGGGCTCCTCTCCCCCGTGCCCCCGTGCTGTGGATCCACCCACGAGTGTCAGCGAGTTAGCTCCATGAAGGCAGTGGGGGCTGACCGAGGTGGCGAGGTTCCCCTTGTCCTTATCCCAACAGCACCGCAGTCATCCAGGGATTCTTGCTGTCATGACCCTGACCCAAGACCTGGAGAAGTTCAGGAGGTAYTTCTTTAAAATAARTCAAGTATACTACATATTTCCTTTTTTTTTTTTTTTTTTTTTTTAGGAAGACTTGTAGGTTCTGGAGATCTCTCTTCCCTTTTTACCCCCTCACCCTCATTTTCCCCTCCTCCTACGAGCATTACAAAGAGAGAGAAAGTGGTCAGGGAATGGCGTACAAGGCCAGCTGGTTGCCACTGTCATTACAGTGACGAAGTTTAGAGCATGCGAATCTGGGACTGGAAGGAACCTTTGGGGTCGCTGACTATCTCCCCTGCTACTGCGACAACTGTGTCACAACGTGTCGTTCATTCAAACCTGCAGGCTTCATCTTGAGTTTTGGGAGATGCCGAAGGCTCAGAACAGTTTCAGTTCAGCTACACAGGGGCTGTAATAGGTCTGATCCTTTTTCTTGCTGAATGACRTTCTTAATGTTCAAAAGGTAATACTGTCCCTCCATCCACTCACTTTCCACTCCCACTGCTCCCTCTTCTTAGTAAACTTAAGAAAATCCTTTCCTAGTCAGGTAGAACACATTCATGAATATTTTCACCATGTTTTTGCCATACATTTGCCAGACAGAGGTCTAAAAGGCTCACTGTTCTCTGAAACTGRTCAAGTAAATAACTCTCAGTAGAGAAAGGGAAACCTGCTGAGAGATAACAAGACTTAACAAAAAAACTTTGAAAACCTATGACCAAAATCTGTTGCTGAAATCAGGATGAGAATTTTTTKGGGTCCATRTGATGCAAGAGGCTAGGCTGAAGAATCATAATGGTCCTACTCAGTCTTGGATATGGATGTGAACCAGCATGCAGCATGTTGGTGCATTCTTTCTCAATTTCTAACAAGCTAAAAGGGATGGCCAGACAGGCCTGAGGGCTACCCTGACAGCTAAGGGCTTGAGGTCCTGCTCTGACACGAGCATCTCAGTGTTGAGTGCTTCCTGTGTATCGGGTCCTGCTCCTGCCCCATGTTGAGTGAGCCWGCTGCCTCTGCAGGCAGGAATGAGCAGAGATGGGACAGAGACTAAGGCTGAGTCACATCTTTRTTTATATCGTTTACAAATATTTTATTTCCAGATGGCTCATTACAATGCACTCGCAAAGTAATACAGGACTGGAATGGCCCTTGGGTGGCCTTCAGCTCCTGAATGCTGTAGACATCATGCAATACTTTCCCTCCTGCTGAATCTAATTGTCAGCAACTAACGACAAAATCCCTGGGTTTTTTTTCTTGTTTCCTCTTGTCTAATCTCTGTCTTTGTCTGTCCTTGAATTGCAAGAATTCTTGAGTAAGGACTGACTCTTCTCATATWTCTGGGAAGCTTTGTGTTTATGTGGTGGAAGGGGGCATTATCGTAAGGCAAATAGCAATGGAAAGATGCTCCTTTCCATTGGATAAACGAGGTCATGAAAAAGGAAAGGTTCCCGGGTTTTGGACTGGAGGCATGGGAGAAATCCATATAATAGCACAGGGAACATTTCTGTGCAGTCATCCATTAAATTACAGGCACTCATGCATGCATTATGCACGCTGCTAACTCTGCTTTCTGCRTACTATCCCACTGCATGGTGGGCCCACTCCCAGAAGATATCGAGGGCCTTCCACTTCAAATTCAATCTGAGTTTAAGACATCAAGCACCAAACAGTTTAATCTCTGTACCAGCTGATAGTGTGAATTTTAAATTATACTACACATGGTTGATAGATTATGTCCTCAACCAGGTCCCCTTTCAAACTAGAGATCCAAAGTAAAGCACAGTTATGTCAGTAAAAATAGGAAGCTGTATGGATCTGTCTTAGCAACATGTTTAGCTTCTGTGAGAGTTGGGCTTTGCATTGCCCYGCGCTGCTGTCAGCAATGTGGGGAGGAATGCAAAAGAGCATCAGGGTTTTGCTGTGATCATATCATGGTTCATTTTATAAAAGAGTCTTTGAAATTGCTCATGACAGTAGTTGGTAAGGAATGAAGAGGAGGGTTTTTTTGCTGTTCCTGCCAACTTATGTCAGCTCTTTCCACATAAAATGTTGAGCAAGGTGAGAAATATGCTCTGTGATCACAGAGGCCCTTGATAGACCAAACAGGATCCTACTGGTTCTGCTTTACTGCCTTTATATTGTGCTTGAGCAACAGGGAGTATTGAAACAGCTTGCCAGATCTGCAGGACTTTCATGCCAGTAATTCAGGAAATTCACTGTTTCTTAGTATAAGTGATACTATTTGAATTGGCTTATTAGGAACATGCAATTTCTTGGTATCAGTCTTGTCAGGTAGTGGGCGAGAGGTGGGGAGAGGTTGCTGCATGATAGAGTGGGATATGCTTATCCTGAATTATAATTCCCCTCCAGCTTCCATGTTTGCGTGGGGTCAGCTGGACACCTTTCTGTAATCCGTGCTGAAGAGTCAATCCAAACATAGCAACCAATCTACTACACTTTATTCAAAACAAGCATCAGCAGTGGGAAAGGTACAAACATCCCTGTTATCACTATACACGAGCGTGAGGAGTAAGCTGGCACGCAGTCACGGCTGGCTGGTAGAACAACATCTGGTGCCTCAAGGTACAAGGACATCTCTGCCCAAAMGCTGGGTGCATGGATGGGCTCCAGTTTTTCTGCTCAGGGGTGTGTCAAGAGAAGAGAGACTGGGTGTTGGGGGAGGGTTTCCGAGACAACCTGAGGGAAACAGCTATTGTCACATGCAAGAAGATCTCACTAGAGGAGGAAGGTGGGGGAGACTCCCAGATTGGGTTCACTGAGGCACACTCTCAAAGTACGAAGGAGGCCCGGTCAGATGAGAGCATTTCTGTCTAAGGACTCTGGGTATTTTGCAGAGATCTCTAACTCCCAAGTGTTACACAGCAATGAAGCAAGCGTAGTTTAAAATTCCCTTTGCAATGAAATTGTATGTGCCTATGTTTGTGCCTTCTAGCTACATCATTCCTCAGAGGATTCCACAAGAAACCAAGTGAGCACAAAGAAAATGTAATTACGAGGAATGATAAGAACAGGAGCGCTCAGGAAGTCTGAGCCATCATTGCCAAGGACTTGGGCAAACATGTATCAGAGTTTATCTGCCAAGAGTAGGCTCAGGRTAGGAGACCAGACCTGAGGAATGAATAGAATAAAATTTAGAGAGAATAACAGAATAAAATTTAGGAGCATTGAGTGGGCTCTGTGCAGGTCCTGTTGGCTTAGAAGTGCATGGGATCCAGGAGCCCAGACCACTCACTAGCACACATGTACCTACACAAGGGAAGTGCTAAAAAATTGGACCTATCATGACCTGACCACCTTCTGCATGCGCTGGAAACATTGATCCCAACAACAATCCAAAAGAATTAATGTTTTCTTCATTTTACAGATGGAGAAGGTGAGTCAACAAGCTGTTCAACTAACTTGGCAGATGTGGCAATGGGGCCACAGCTGGAGATAAGCTATACCTTCCTTCCAGACCTGGGCTTGTTCCACTGGGCCTTGCTGATTTTACACACCCCTTACTTAAATTCCTTCCCTTATACACGGGAGAAGAATTCACAGAAGAAATCAGCTGCTGCTTAAYTAGTCCTAATTAAATGCCTGGAATCAGAATTTCCACAGAAGTGAGAGAAAAAGCCTCACATAGTCATAAAATGCACAGATCTGCACACCACAGGGAGAAAAGGATCGTTTGGGAGATATTCAGTGCACCTAATTGCTAAGCTAATCTCTGCTTTTTTTTTTTAAATTGCCTGAATGATAACTGGGGACTGACATGCTTGATGTGGTCCAGAATTCATACCRTTGCTCCCTTTTTCTCTTCACCTAAAATGACAATATCACAAATAATCAGGTTTGAGACCTAGGTATACTTTGTTCGTCTTTTGAGAATGGTTGACTTCACTTGGAAAAAAAGCATTCCAGTAGTTTTTCTGGAGTTGCGTAACTGTTGACACTGGGTAAGCTATTCATCATCTTGCTTCATGCAGTAAACATACTTTGATGCTATTCTTGTTGTTTTTGCTGCCCTGGGCAGCAAATCCTGAAGCCAGGACTCTGCTCATTGCTAGATCAGGGCATGTATCACCTTAAAACAAAATGCACTTCAACCTTTATATCAGGAAATTTTCCTCCTGTTGCTGTCACCTCTGAAACTGGTGTATATTGGATGTCAGAGTAAGATGGGACAGAAGCAAATTCCAGCATTATGAATTAAGRTAAGACAGAATGACAAGAGGTTGCTCTCAGTCACAGGTGAATACCTTCTTCCCTACAGAATTCTCCKTAGGGCTCAAATCAGCATCCAGCACTTCTCAGAACTGAGTCTTAGAAGATATGTCTACAAATATAAGCTTAATATGAAGAGGGGGTACAGATCTGAAGATGCAAAGAAGTCAACATTTCTAAAATGCTCAGCTGCAGCCAGCAGTCAACAAAAGGTCATCATGACAGCTAATCTTCTAATTCAGTGTTCCTTCCCCCGAAAAGCTAAATCCTAGGTCCTCTCCATTGTAAGAAATGTCGATTCTTCTTTGGTATTAGTGGGATAGCAAAGAAGTTTCTATCTTWTATGAGACACTAGCTCCACTGTGCACAGACTTGGAAAACATACTCTGTACAGCCAGCTTGATGTTTTAGATCAATTCTGTTTATTTTGTGACCTTTACATTAGCAATTTTCCCATTCATCACAAGTCCTGCATGARAGCAGAAGCTGCTGCCTGACCTTGAAGGCAGGATGCAGCACCACATGTGCCACTTATATGACCCTTTGGTGCCACATATATACACAGATATCCATCATGGTGGCTGCAAGAAAAATCATTTGCCTGCATTGACACTTCAGCCATGTTTCCACTGCTTTYTGCAGCCCTTCAGGCTCTTTTTCCTGGTGGCATCAAGACTTGTTTTTCAAGGCTTTTCCCAGCTTCATCCTCCAGAACCACAAGGTTGACTCCTGCCTTTAGCCTTGGATGCCAGTGTCCATCAACCTGTCACTGTGCCCCCTCCTTTTCTGAAGAAATTAGCTGACATATGTATGCACGCTCTATCCAGCCACTCCTATACCCTCAATCTCAGGCTGTTTCAGACCCTGCACCCCATACAATGCATTTCAGATGGTTTCTTGCCCCACAAGCCCTGACAAAGCATGTCTGAGCCCTGCTTGGCTGTCATCTGCATCCGGTCAAAGTCAACATTGTATTTCACGCATCTGACAGAAAGGGAGAACTTGCAGAAGAGGGAGAGAGGCACAAAGAGGTGAAACAATGATCTGCCTCCTTCTTTACCCTGGGGGATATCTTCTTAAAGTGGCTGCTTACTCATAGCTTTAAGATCTCAATTTAAATCTKACATCATGGAGGTAAAATACAGTTTAAAAGGCAAGAACCTAGCAAGTCTGAATTCTCACTGATTGCATCAGAGATCCTACACCTTGCCAAGGACAATGAAGAGTGAACTTGCATGAGAAGGGCTGCACAGTCTTCYGGAGTTTAGCAGCAGTGTTAGCCATGTCTAGTAAACAGCTAGAGCAGCCATACAAGAGACATCTCAGTTGATCCCTTCCTTTGGGCAAGTGTAGTTGCATTTAGTGAAGAATATCAGGCTGTTGATGGGACAGAAGTAGCAGTAACAATCTGATCACTATACTAACAAGCAGAGGCTGACAATCTTTTATATTTTTTAACAATCATTTTTTCAAAGCATTGTTTATACATTTGTTATGAACTGTGCATAAAGTTACTAATAACAAGGAAGAATAAGCATGATAGTTAAAAAATGTGATTTTCTGCCACATACATGGGTTATATATTTCAGGCTCTGGCATTCTAATTGGAGATATGGTGTTTGTAGTACGTAGGTAATGAATTTTTAAGTCYTTTTTAATTCAAGCTTATTTTGATCCCCATACTGGGGGGCTTTGCAGGGCCTGCCAAGCCCCAAGCATACATTAGAACAACCTCAAGACTGCTTCCTTGCACATCAGAAAGTTCCAAGAAGCAGTGAATGCGGGTATTGCAGCACACTTGTGCCATATCCCAAAGGCTCAGATCTTACTACGATGCTGGGGCATACATGAAAAGCCAGTACTGAGCAGAGGATATTTGTGGGGAAATCAGCTCCTCCCTCTTTAAAAGGTCCTTTGRTCTGCAAGAGAAATCTAACAGGATTTTAGCACAGCTAATAATCAGGCTTTTGATCTCCTTTGGGAGTTTCACTGCCTATCAGCCAGATCGAGCCTCTGTTTCCAGCAATGCAAATCACAGGTGCCTCCCTAGCACCTTAAGGTGCATTACTGGCTCCATAGATTTATGAGCTTCATGGCGTTTTTTTTTGCTCTCATTCACTTTGCTTTTGGATAATTTCTCCATCAAAACATTTCCTTGGACAATGGAGCTTCCCTTCAGTGTCACTAACATCTGAGTCAAGATGGTGAATATTTCTGCTGAAAAGGCAGACAGATCRTTGTGGCAGAACATGACAGTTTGAGTGATATTTCCTTTTCAAAGGGGATCCTACATTCTTTATAAATCTAAGTGGGTTTCTATGAAGGCAGGAACAATGAACGAATCAAGACTTCGGTGGCAGACGCTACTGCCAACCACTTATCCCATTCCTTTCTCCATCCAAATATTTGCTTTTAATTAGAATTGCTGCTGAAATTAACAGTGGAGGTGCCCAGATTTCTAACTGGGTCATTGCAAGCCAACTTTACGTCATGCTGAGAAGTCAGCGCCCCGGGGAACATTGCAAAAAGCAAACGTTTAATAAATGCGGTCAGCTGCAGAAAGAGGAGGTGTGTTAAGGGCCTCTAGTCTGTACCTTTAAACGTGCTTGAGACTCRGTTTCTAAAACGGTGGCTTAGACTCTCAAAGGAAAGGCACCCRACAGCTTTGGTACACCCCTCAACAGTCAACTGTCACAAAGCAGCAATTTCAAGGTATTAAGCATGTCTTGAACCTACATGTTGTTTTGCCCGCAGGTGGACTTTTATGGTTGTGCTTCCACAGCATATTGCACTTGAGGGCTAACAATGTTTCAATGACTTTTTGTGTCCAGATCCTCCCCCAGCACATTCCTCACTGGAGTGGCTGCTGACACCTTTGTGCCTGGCAGCTCCCATCCCAGCTGGCCACCCCTGTGCATTCCTGGTGCTAAGTGCCACCTSTGGAGGTCCCAGAGAAGGCCAGCCAGGCTGCTCATTAATTCCCTCCTGGCCTCTGTGGGGATTCCCTGGCAGGTCGCACTGGCCTGGGCTGGAACAATAAGGGSTGAGCTAGATGTAGCAGCGGTCACCTGCCCGTCCCGGTCCACAGCATCACGGGGGTGGCATYGGACATGCAGCCTGCTCGGTGCCTCCAGTGTCACAGTTTCTCTTTCTTGTGCTTTGACTCAAATGGTGATAGTGAGCCAGAAACACAGAAATGTCAAGTTTGGTAACATAAAGCCCCTRTGATTCCCAAAGACAGTTTGGAGTGCCTTCCTGATGGGAAGCATTTTTCGCCAGGARAATATCAGGCACTGCTGAACTGAGCAAAGCAGGTGTCACTGTCTCTTTTTGCAGGGGTACGGTCCTATCCCAGTGTTGAAGACTGGCCCTCAATAGGCAAATGTCAGCCTTAATTCTGATTTGATAGCTGAGGACAGCTAGCATGCATTTCAAAACTGTAATCTTGGAATGCACAGCTAAACCAGGGAGGAACAGAGGAGAGCACAAATCCCCAAAAGGGCTTATTTGAATAATYTTGCTGACAAATCTGTTCTTTTCTCAAAATTTTTTGTCTGCACAACAGATCGCAATATGAAATCAGATACTGTTACTAGGTYCTGATAAATGTGAACATAAGGATTAACTATTCCCTTTCAGTATGAATAAATACTCAGTTCTAACTGCACAACTCATGTTGTTCATGCTGTCACTAAAATCCTTCAGGCAGCATTATAGCCTAGTAACTGAGCATCACCCATCATTACTCATTTCATGAATAGATTTAGATTTTCTGCTCTCATTTACTGATGAACATACTTCTGGCATTATCATCTCTTCTATATGCATCTGTATCAGTTATGTCTACTGAATTCAAAGTTTTTTTTTCTCTGCCTAAGAATTACTGCTGAGATTTTCAATGTCTCTAAGACATTTAGAAAACAAGTTCCCCTTTAATTTTAAACCTTCAAGTAAAGGAGAAGCTACCASACTATTAGGTTAATTTTTGCAATTTTTAAATGATTCTCTGTTAAAAACTTGCAACTCAATTCCAGTCTGAATTTGCTGAGTTGCGAGTTCCAGGTCAGTGGAGCTCATTATAAGTTTTTCTGTTTGAACCAGCAGCCAAAGTAGATATTTATAAATTGTGGTTCCATCGTTCAACCTTCTTTCCCACAGATTGAACATGTTAAAGCCCTAGTCTCTTACTGCAAAGATAAGGGTCTTGGCTTTGCATAATTTTTGCAGTTCTTTCCTTCACCTTCTCTATCTTTGCAGTAGTGAAAAACCTTTAGGGTGAAATGTAGCCTGAGTTTAGGAAGGAAATCAAGAGCAATAGCTGAGTTTGAAACGGTTCTCTCTGTGCAGAGTCYGCTTGCAGCTGAAAGAGGACACAGGCAATAAAACAACAGTTATGCCAGATGCAGAGATTGGGAGTTTGATAACCTGAAATAATCCAAAATAAAACCAGTGCCTTGGACTTATATGGCTAATTGTTCTGCTCAGCTGCGCAGGTCAGTAAACWGCAGCCAAAACCCAGCAAACTGCACAGCAGAGTCAGCTCAGGGCACGGCCTTGGACTAGCAGGAGGGAAGCTGGTTTGTGGTTGCTTTGTGGCCACTGTTCAATGGCTTGGTTCACCCCCAAATCAACTTAAGTCATACAGAGATGATTTACTCCTAATGAGCAAGGGTAGTTGTTGCCAGCAAGTGCTGAAGACCGGATGGAAAGAGCATGGAAAGGGGAGGCAAACACCAGAGGCAGTACCACGGCACTGAGCAGCCTACACTGAAGGTGCTGCTTCAGGGCTATGAAATTAGCTGCAAGAAATTTATCCAGCCCTGAACTGCCCAGCTGCTACCAAAACCACTGTCTTGACCTCCCAGTTGCTTCTGCTGATCACTCAATTATACCACATCAGATAAGGAATTTTTTGCACTGGCCACTCTTGGTGGTGTCACTATTTGGTTGAATAAAGGAACAGGAGTATCTTTGCCTACTTTCAAAACCTGTTGGAGTGGGTTTCTGGTGGGACCTCCAGTATTTTCTCTAGTCCCTCCCACAATCCCTGTGGCATGATATTTTACAGGTGAAGACTGCCATCAGCTAAAGAAAAAAAAGAAAATTTAATGAAATTTAAAGACAAGAAGTGGCTCAAAGGGGCACTCGCTAGAGAAGGAAGGGAAGGGGGTCTTATCCATGAAAGGTCTTGATGAAGGGACAGGGATTAGTTTCCAATAGGACATTTAATGCCATGTATGGTACTGAAGTCAAGACGCCAAGTTCCCCAGGAGGTTTAACACAGACTGAACAATTCAGGTGCATTCAGAGCTCTCAAAAGAGGCCCACACTCAGAGCACTATTATGGCAGATGAAACCTGAAGGAGCAGAGAGGTGGCTATTACGAAGGCACAGCATCCTCTCAGCCCACAGGAGGTGATTCTAGCTATTTGCTTAAAAGCAGGAGTGGTTTGTCAGAGACTGAGATGTCACCAAAGGCAGAGGTGATGAGATTAAAACCCCCTGTGGGACACAGGACACAGCAGGTAATTACTGCCTCTGGGACTGCAAGGGTTTAGCTTGGAACAGAGAACACGGAAAATTGCAGTGTGCCCTAAGAGACCGTTTCTCTGCTGAGTCCATGACTGTTAGCATTCAACAGAGTTACAAATTGTAGCCCATAATCTTGTCTTCCAAAGGTATTTTGGGCTCTGAGGACCAGGATCAGGAGGGTAGAGTATGCTTTGTGAAGAACTGTCTGTCCCTGTTAGTAGTGTCTTTTTGTCCTTAAAGGTCTGTGAGAGCCTGTTGAGGGCATGGATTTGATTGTTTGGTTTTACCATACAGTAAAACTGTTCCATTAGATTAGTTGATGTTTTGGGTGAATTTTATTACTTTATTGGGATTGCCCTTTCTAACAACATGCATAAATTTGTTCTCCTAATTTCCTACCTGGGGATAGCGAACAGTGACATACCAGAGTCCAGCAATTCAGCAGCAGACCCACAGCAACCTCACAGTCACTTTTTCTTCCTCACATCCTCCCTCCAATACAACACCAGAGCTTGAGCTCTGAAGCATTTAAGTGCCGAAACAAGCTCCAAGGCTCCAGAAGTGTGTGAGAGAGAAGAAATAAGACTTGGGCAGAGGGAGAGAAGCTGTGCCTTCAAGTATGAACACCTTGAACTTTCTAAGACTTGTTGGTTTCACATTTACCATGGCCAAGCACAGGTGAAATTTGCCATAATGATAATAAGGTTAAGGCAAGCTGTTATTTTCCTGGTAGAAAGACAGAATTGCCATGATCAGATAACTGCATTTGTGTTCACAACGTCCTGGAGACACCCAGTACTATATAAATACCGTAAAAATACGCAGAGAAGAAGATTAATGATGTGAGAATGTGCGTTTTACACACAGATAAAGTCAAGAACCATATGACAAGACAACCTGGTGAACAGTAATTTTGCCAGAAGACGAACTGCAGCTACTGTGAAGCAACGATTCTGAGTGATTCAGCACTATGGGGTTCAACTTTGATGACCCTAGCTTCAGTAGAGGAATGAAATGGTATTTATCTATTGGAACATGGATTCGCTGAGGATCGGAAGGCTTCTGCTATTACTCTGCAGAGGAACTGATGACCAGGCAGCACTGTGAGTGTGTGTGTGCGTGTGTGTGTATGTACCCTGGGTAGTCAAATCTCACAAGTCCCATGACATTTAAGCTGTTACCTGAGCCCCAAATACTTGGAAAGGCTCCTTATTTTCAACAGGTAAGGAGAAGAGCTAGGAGAGAAAATTATTATATTTACCTGGAAAACCAAGATGTTCCCTTTAGTTTCTAAACAATTCTGTTTTCTCTACTTCTTAACAAAATGGCAAAAAGACAGCTGTTCTTCCATATAGCTAGTCCTAACCAAAGGCATCTGTGAGACAAGATAAATTTTTATCTGGAAGAAAAGGGTTTTTTAAGAAAGAAGTAGCAGTTAGGGGTAGAAAGGTACCAGAGGTGCTTAGCCCTTCCCATGGCACTCTCCCTACAGGGACAACAGCCACCGCTTCTACGTGAGCAGAGGATCTTCCTCCATATCACGGCTCTGCTGGGGGCTTGGCGAAGGGCATTGTCAAAGGCTGTGACCGAAATTTCTGATGAGAAAGAGACACTGCTGCTCTTCATCAAGAAATGCCCTGAGGAACAGAGTTTCTCTCTGCAGCATGCTCTGAGACAAGGGTGCCCTCAGTGCTGGGGCCTGAAGGAAATCTGGGACACATAGATGGGATCCCAGCCCCGGCCAGATTTACTGCTGTTTAATGTGGTGGTTTGCACCTCTGCAAAGCACACATCAAATCTCATTGCATGCAAATGCTCCTCTCGCAAAGGCATATTTATATAATCATCCCTCCATACAAGAATGAATAACTGCACAGTGCGATGGAGGAATAAATCTCCCACTACACAGGACCAAAGAACATGGAGAAAAAAAATGAATTTTAACCCCTGTGGAGAAGAATCGGTTTTTCTCATAAGACGAAAATATCTGTAGTGTTTCAATCATGATGTCTTAGTGCACACCTAGCTGTTCTTAGGAAACTTTGCTTCCAGCATCACAGTTCGCAGCAGAGCAGTAGAGACCACAACCCTCATAACCCAGTCCTGCTCGTGGTCTTGCTCCATTTTCAATTAGTGGTACAACCGCCACAGCTTGTTTAAATAGTCAACATCACTGTATCACACTCCAAGCCCAGAAAATGCCTGATGTCTTTTATAGACTTAATAAATATTTGTACTCAAGATATATACATGAAAAATGACCCTGCTTTACCAGGCTGCCCTCAAAACTTAGAGAACTATGCCTGTGATTCAGCCCCCAGTATCCGAAACACCGAACGGGAACACTACAGGGATGGCACCTCCTGCCTGGCATCGCTTTACAGAGGCACCGAGTGCTGCTCGCCTCAAGGGCTGCTTTACACTGCTAAAAATCCCCGTCTCGCCTCCGAGTACGGAGGGACAGACCCGGCAGCACAGCGGCTGCGATGGGAAGCGGCTGGCGCAGCGGCGGGCGCGCAGGGCCTGCAGCACCGCTCCGTGGCCAAGGGCTCGCCTGCGCGGCCGGTGAGGAGACCCACGGCAGGGCGACCCAYGGCAGGGCGACCCAYGGCRCTTTTCCTTTCTGAACGCGCTCTGTAAGGCCAGTGCTGCCTGCCTCTGTGTCCTCGCTTTGTAAGCCCAAACAGCACTTCGTGTTGCACCCAGGAAAGGTGCTTGCATGCTGTTCAGAGGCTTTGCGCTGCTCCATCCCTGCACATTTCCCTGTGCAAGTGGCCGGAGCTGCCCATTAACCCTGTTCCCAGTTCAGCTCCCTGCTCTTCTGTTCCCAAGTGCACAGCTGTAGCACTGGGGTGTATCCTCATAGTGCTCTGTCCGACTTGAAAACACAGTAGCTTTTTCTAAAGGCTACCAATAAAAATCTTCACAAGAAAATCTTGTGAAAAAAAATCTGTGAAATTTAACAGATTTTTTCTATTTTTACAACCTCCTTCCATTCCTGAAAAGTAAGCTATGGAAATCTAAGATTACTCCTTGCAAAAGTTGAGATTATTTGGGTTTTCTCTAGGGAACTCACACATTATTGTTTGTGAATRCTAGAAATAATAAATCCAATCCTAATCCCAGTATGGGTAGATCCATGTTATAGCAGCTTGTCTGTAGTCAAGGGAGAGTTTTAAGAAATCTGTGCTAAGGATTACATGTGGAAAATTCAAGAGTCCTTATCTAGTAACTCAAATGTCTACTCTTTGAATTGGTGGTAATAGATAATAAAAAGCAGTAGCTCCTAGCTCCTATATGACATGTTATCTTGATTGCCAATGTGGAACTCCTTGTAATGAGWTCTGGAACATGATCAAGAGTTTATTTTGCAAAGCAGTATTCTCTATGGTTAAACAAAGCAAGCTTTTATTATCTGATGCTCATTTAAAACGGTCCAGAGAGGAATGTCAGTAATCCAACACGTGCATTGCATTTGAGCATTGGCAGCCAAAATTTGCCAATAGAGAGATCTTGCACCTGCTAATCAAGAGCTGCTCTGGCTGGTAGAAGAGAATATAGTGGCAGAAACAGCTTTTAGCTGTGACTTACCTGAGGRTCTTTGGTGAAATAATTACACAGCACAGCCATAAATCCTGGCTTAACCAGCTCCAGCTACAGAAGGACTTCTCCTGCCTCCCAAAGCAATAACRCAGGACTAGGACCTTCTATGCCAGTCCTGAACCCACTGTGGATGCTCAGGCCTGGGGTCGCTGCATGGAGACACACTTCACACCAGAGGTCTATTTCTTTTTAAGCACCCGAATGGTTTCTATGACATCTCTGCAAACCGAAGACCAATTGATCTTTCAAGAMAAGTTTGTTATCAGCGCTTTTCAGCCTGTAAACTGTGGACTCGCCAGAGATAAAGTCTGATTTTAAGAGGATGGGAAAAATAACAAGGAAAGCTAGTTAAATGTCAGCAACCTTAAATCTGCTATCCAAGGCYTGCACCTCTGTCAGAAGATGCATGAGTGTTAGCAAATCAGAAAAGACTGAAAATCACTGAGCCAGGATATTAAGAGATCAGCCTAATTCTTTGCYTTATTCCCTATTTCACTCTCAAGATGAGAAGAGACTCCATCTAGGAGTATCTCRCTGCAGCATCAATTCGAAGCCACACAGAAAAATGGCCTTGCAGAAAGCGTTCTCAGTCAGAAATCATGTGAATTAGGTCAAGGCTGAGATAATGCAGAGATCAGGAAATRAGGCTTTCACATAAGCCAGAAAAATAAGCTCTAATGGCCAGGAGAATAGTATATAATGAGCTCTTAAGAAGACCAACATACAACAAAGTCATATATTTCCTCACTGGCAGTCAGCTGCATGTTGGTGCTTTAATGAAGTTATGAGGCAGCACACAGGAGTATCTCATCTCCTGGGAGCCCTATTAGTGAAGAMAAACAACATTTCACAATGCTGCTATTATTTTTCTAGCATCTCATTAATCATTCAGTGGTCATTAATTGTTATTTGCTTAGCCTGGGCAGGGGGCTTAGCTCCACAAAAATATGCAGATTCGGGTGGTCCCTGCCCCAAGGAGCTAAGCTCCRGTTTGTCTCTGCTGCCAATGACAATTCAGGGTCTGTGTGGTATCTGGAGGGAGGAACCCATGCCCTCCTTCATGGGCAGTGGAAATGGAAGATGATTTCTATTGCAATAAATCTAAGACATTGAAGATTTCCAAGCACAGAGGGTTAAAGTCCTCTGCCAGCTTTGCAACTGTGTTGTTCCACTGCAGAACAAAGGCAAAGATGCCTGCTCGAATTTCCTCAGATACTGCTGGGACATCACTCCCCAAGAGGTCTAGAATAAAGGGAATAAAATCAGTGCTCAGCTGCAACCTGCTAATCAAATATAGGCAGGCAGTCCAGGGTGTTTACCTATGTGCTTCCAAGGTGAGCAGCAGGCCCATCCAAATTACAGAGAAACACAGAGATACTGGTCTGCAGGCATTTCTGCTAGTAAAGGTGATCTATGCTTTCAATGTCCTTCACTTAAATACAAGGTGACAGATTTTCTTTAAGCTTTGCAGGAATGTTCAGCCTCATCCTCTAATAAACATGGGCAGCTTGAAGGAATTTTCCAGTTCAACAGGTGAGAGGTACCGGCAGGACAGAGCAGCCCTTATGCCAGGGACATGCAGCATTTACAAGGGGATTAGTTAATCCTCCCAATGTCCTGGCATGGCAGGTAAGCATGGATGCACTCCTATCCCTATGTCGTGGAGGGAAACCAAGGCGAGAAACGCAAGTCGCTGGTTGCTGATGTTCATCCTTAAACCCTTAGCCCACACCCTGCATCTGCTTCCCAACTGAAATCCTCCCACCTGGGCAGGCTCTCRCTGCTGGACACGGGAAGGGGCCCCCCAAGGTCTCTGCTCCGGCTGCCCGCCACAGCAGGACAGTCACCAGCTGCAGATCGGGCCGGCTGTTTCTTTGGGTGGTTGAGCTGTGGGTTATTAAAAGGATATTGCCAGTGGCATATTTTCTTTTGTTGGCTTAGTTCCCCTATTTCACTTGTAGTCTCTTCCAAAGCTGACTGTCTCCTAAATTAAATTGCCAGAGCAGATCAAAATTCCTGCTGCTGCTCTWGCCACACATGCAGGACACTAAGAGATGTGCAGATTTTGCCAAAGCTGGTGCAGAAGCTCCCCATGCAGCTGTCCAGCTTGAGGTGGTTCTGGTCAGTTGTGTATTTAGTTATTTAGCTTCGTCTGAAAGGAAGGCAATAGTCTGGGAGAAAAAWCTCACACAAGATATGGGGAAATATTTGAGCTGGAATGGGAGAAATCTGTCTCACCAGGACTCTACATTGGTCAGCAAACAAATTCTTCATTTCAGTACATTTCTCCAGGACAGGAAAGGCACAAGCTGACAAAACGCCCCATTTTAGCAGGGGAAGAGAAGTCCCTTTTTTACCCTTACATCGTTCTCAGGAGCAGCTGACCAATCTGTGTAGAGGTTTCCTGAAAATATTTAGCCTGAGGTGGTTGTTGAGGACAGAAAATTTCAGCCTGGGTAATTAAATAACTTGTCAAAGTTATAGATAACTGCAAACAGGCTCCTAGACAGGTAACTCAGTATGCCCCATGCCATCGCCCAGGAGGGTTCAGCYAGTGGGCCACCTTGCGCTGCTCAAGATCCTGGAGGCAGCCTGCTCCCATGGGCGCAAGCTACGGACAGRGTAAATCACCGGTTCCCAGCACAAGCAACACGTGCAGAGCCAATGTGAAGGCCCCGGGCTCGGCCCCAGGCGTCCRCGGCCTCGCTGCGGGCACAGGCTGGGGGCAGAGCTTGCACGTGGCTCCGGGCAGACATGCTGGCGCCTTCACTCCTGCCAAGACATGAGTAGCATCGCTGCAGGTCCAGGTGGCGCGGATGCTGCCAGCAATGTAGCACTTTTTCCCCTTGTTGGAGGGGAGGGGATGGATAATTTTGCTTTCACTCTAATGAAGAACAAGCTGAATATAAAATAAATAAATAAATAAATAAGGTCCTTATCTTTGCAACTCACTGTGAACATTTGCTGGTGTCTAGCAATTTGCATACCTCAGAGTCCTTCCCCTCTCACCCCACCGAGCTCCCTATGGCTCTTGCCACAAATTAAGGAACATTTCCTTCTTTCGGCAAGTCATCAACTCCACTACTCGGCTCTGAGTTACGGTAAGAGCTCAGCTCATGGTAGCTGGCAATAATTTCCATGAAGCATCCTTTGAAGACCCCAGATGTCCAGTCCAGGTGACTGTGTTTTGGAGAAATGAATTTCCTTGTAGCTTGTCYTGTACGGAGGGGTCTTCCTACCTTTTTTATACCTTATTTTGCTGAGTTGCGAGGAACCATTTAGCCTTTACTATGTTTTCCCTAGRAGAGCTGGAAGGCAAATGATTTGTCTGGAGTAACTGCTCCACTGAGAGCTCACAAAACTTTCTGAACCCAAGTCAGCATAAAAAATCAAGACATTAAACAAGAAACCCAACTAGCATTATAGCAGTTTRGAAACTGGCAGGCCTGCAGAGTTCAGCAAGGCGTCCTGATGCTGCCTCGCACCAGCAAAATGGAAAGTGCGGCTGATTAGCTGCGGGCTTTTACTGACGATGGGTGCACTTTTAACAGCCATTTCCATTCACCAGCAGAAGACAATACAGATCTCCTGGGTGGTGCAATTGCATTTCATTAACTCAATTGCCTGTGTTGCTGCATAGATCGGAGGAGATGACTTTGCCAGAACGCATCCCGTACCCGGTGTTTGCATGTACATGTGCCTGCGAGTAGTGATGCAGACCCTTTCCCCCCTGTCCGTATGATACTGGCAAACCAGCTAGGCCCGTAAAAGGAGCAGGTGCCTGCCTGTGGCCAGCAGCATACATCTGCTGYGGTGGGGTGACAAACCTTAGCATTGAAAGCGAGTAGACTTTGGTGGAGATGGTTCTTCTCTTTTTTAACAAAACAGGTAAATGAAGCCTTTTTTTTTTCCTTGAACATACGTGGAAGTCTGAGTTGTGAAGAAGTGTGCAAATGCTTTCGAATGAAAGCAGGGAATGGGAACAGACGATGGGAATGATGAGACTGAACRATTCAGCAGGGCTATTGAATAGATCAGAAAAAAAAAATGAGATCTCCTATGTATCAATGAGCTGTATTTATCCATAAAATCAGCTTTTGAGAGGAAAGCTGAGGTTGCCTTTGGGATATTTAAAATAACAGTGACCAGCGATTATAATGCAGTCCCACAGGAGAGCAACTCACTCGCTTAGAGCTATCTAGGTGTTTYCTCCATGCAAGTGGCTGTGATTGCACTGTGTCTCTGATTGGGAGTATGAAGGAGCCTTTCCAGGCACARCCTGCCGTGTGCAGCTCTGACGGGTCGCGGCAGCACACATCGAGCCGGAATACGTACCCAGTATTAGAAGCAAGCAAGCATGAATTTTCCTGGTATAACATCCTCTGCTACACCAAATGGCAGTTTTTAATATTCACCGGCCTCACGAAAGGCATYGTATATGGAAAATAGGAGCAGCCTTCATGCAAAGGTCTCAGGCACAGGTGTGTTGTGGACACTCGCCGTGGGCGGCGCGGCACACGCAGGCTGCGTATYTGAGACCTTTCAGCTCACTTTTATAGGAAAATGTGAGCGTCGCCAGAGCCAGGAGGTAGCGGGGACGCAAATGAGCTCATTTGCCTGGCCCGGCTTCTCCCGCTCGGCAGCCGGCGCTTGGAGACGGGGAGGCAGCGTCCCCCGGGGAAGGGGGCGCCCGGCCGCTGTATCCACCTGCTTGCCTCGAAAAGCCGCCGAGCGCCGAATCCTTGCCCTGAACGCGAAGTGTCCGGCTGGAGCCYGACCCACGGACACCACGTGCTCCGGGGCCGGGGTGCCGGGAAGCTCTGGGAGGCGGAGGAGCCGCTTCGCTTCTGTGCYGGTGGCCTGCGGAGCTCGGCAGCTTCCCAGGAACGGCAGCCCTCGCCGAAAACACCCGATGGACCGTTTCCGCCTCATCTTCCAGTACTTCCAGTCCAACTCGGAGTCTGTGACGAATGGGATCTGCGGGCTGCTAGCCCTGGCTGGCGTAAAGATGTACACTAGCTTCGACTTCAGCTGCCCCTGCCTGCCGCGGTACAACGAGGCGTACGGCCTGGGGGTCCTGCTGGTGCCCCCCGTCGCCCTCCTGCTCTGCGGCCTCCTGCTCACCCGGCAGCCCGCGGCGCTGCTGCAGGAGTGGAGGCGGCCGCGGGGGCGCAGGGGGAAGGACCCGGCCGTTATCAGGTGGGAATCATTTCGMGCCGAGCCATCTCGCTGGCGTGTCTCCGCTCTCCCCTGTTACTTCGTTTTTGTCTGAACTCGGCTCCCGAGACCTGGCCGCCGCAGGCAGCCGGTCCCTGGCCCCGGCGAGGCTGGCAGGAGCGCGTACGTGCGCCGCGGCGCTGGGAAACCACGCCGCTGTCTGCCCTTAGCGCACACACAGGTTTTGCCCAATGTGYTTAAATGCACAAGAAGATGCAGCGAGGGGCGTTTTTGTCCCCATCGAACAGTCCTGCCAGCAATTAATTTTTTTCCAGATATAAGCAGGATTAAACAGATTAAGCATGTTTTCTTTTCCAGATGAAATGACAGGACTGTGCACTGCACCAGGCTTAGACAGTAYGCAAAGTGCTGCCGTGCACTGGAGCAGGTTTGCAGTGGGAGGCAGCACCAGCACAGAGACCCAGAGCAGAACAGACATTAGYGGGAGCAAGGCTGGGGAAAGTCCTGTGAATCAGTTAGCCCAGGAAGGGGCTGTTGAGCTCCAGGGCTGTCCATATCCCTCCAGCCCCACGGACAAGGAGAAAGCTCGCAGCACATACCTGCTCACGGGTCTCTCTCCTGCCTCAGGTATATGTGCTCCTCCATCCTGCAGCGAGCCATGATTGCCCCCATCGTCTGGATCATAGCCACCCTCCTGGATGGGAAATGCTTTATCTGTGCTTTCAGCGGCTCTGTGGATCCAGAGAAGTTTGCGGGCTTTGCCAACGCCACCCCGGCACAAGTGCAGCAGCTGCTCGCCAAGGTGCCCTGCAAAGATGACGAGCTCATGAGGAACAGCACAACCCGAAAGGCAGTGTCAAGGTATCTGCGGTGCTGGTCCCAGGTAAGTCCCTGCCGCAGCTCCCCACTGCCACCGGAGACAGTGGGGGAGTCTCAGCTGCTCCTACTCATCCTTGAGTTAGCAAGAGCTTTGCCACGTCCGGATGGGGAGCAAGACTGCTCTTTGCTTCTTCATGCCCCAGCGTGGTGCACCCCTCAGTGATAATCTCCAGGGGAGTCACTCAGGTAGGGAAAGGGACAGAAATAAAAAGTAGTTTGATTAACAGAACTTTTTTTCTAGAAAAAAGCAGTAACTCCTAAACCCACRCAGTAAAAAACAAGTTGTGAGGAATATCTGGGTCTCCTAAGACCCTTTCCATTCAGGACAAGAAGACTTTTCTACCTGCAGACCTCCCAACTCTCCTGGGTGGTAAGACCTACTGCTTTAAGGACAGTGAAAGCTAGGAGACCAGAAGGGGCTTGCTCAGGACTGACATGGGAACAGGATGTGGCTGGCAGTGAAACGCTAACACTCCACACCYTGTTCCCAGTCCAGGACCATACCAGGTTAAGGATAGGGCTGGTGGGAGGGCGCTGAAAATAGGCACTAYTTCCTACTAAAGGGAGTTACGTATAGTCTCGACAGCCTTCGCCTCCCTGCTGAAGCCCTTGTAGGTGGCAGAGGAATGTTCCTGGTGTAACTGTTTATTTCTTATCACCCAGGCACTTGGCTGGAGCATTTTGTTGATCTTGATTGTAGCAGCTTTCCTTGCCCATTGGCTGAGACCTTGCTTCAGCCCGGCCACCCTCCTACAGACACGTTACTGGAGCAACTACATTGACATCGAGCAGAAGATTTTTGAGGAAACCTGCTGCGAGCACAGCCGGCACTTTGCTCACCAATGCATCCTCCACTTCTTTGAAAGCATGCGGAAAGAGATCAAATTGCACAGTTTCAACTTGCACAGGGAGGAGCAGGAGGCCAAAGGAGAGGAAGACCTTCTCCAGGGCATCACAAACCAGGATCAGGTGAATGAGCTTCTGCAAACATGGTACTATGAGAAACCGCCCTTGGATGTGAGCCAGGTGACCCAGCGGCATCCTCTGGGCAGAGAGCGATTGCCGGTGCCCTGGGCTGATGGCCCCAGCAGCCGGCCCCAACCCTCCCAKCTCACTGACGTGTAGAGGGGGCTCCGTGCCCAATGGGCACTGTCGGGTCTCTGCAGGAAGCAAAGGTCAGTGGATAGGTGATAGTGGTCCTCACATCTTCTTTCAAAACTCCCACTCCAAAGGCAAGGATCACAGGACGCACTGAGCRCCAGCAGCCTAGGGCTCAAACAAGACTGGCAGCAGCAGTGCTGGGTTCAAGCACTGACAGAGGATGAGCTGCTCCTGCCTTGTCAGCAAGATCTCCAGGCTGAACTAGTGAGGTCCTTGCAATCCAAGGGACTCAGTTGCCATTAATGACATTTCTTGTCCAAGGGCTCTGCATAGCTCCATTGTCATAATAAAGAGTTGGCAGCTCTTAAAGCTGTGATAAAACCCTTCTGCCTCCGGGAGGAATTCAACCAATACAGCAACATCTGGCTGTGTGTGCAAACACACTGAAACGGCAGCTTACAGGAGGTGTGAGTAGCTCCTGCCCGCTTCACTGAAATCTGATTAGGACAGTTAGCATTGCCGACACTGAAATGATTTAATTGGCAACTCTTTTAATACCATGCCAACATGTTTACTCAAAAACACAAACCCACCTCCCACGTCTTCCCATCTGCTGAGAGCTCTGGCTGCCCCCAGCCCAGCTGCCAAACTATTCAGTCTCCTTCTAGGAACCCATCAATACATCTATGCATTTTCAAAACAAAATATGGCAACACGCCGGAATTTATTGAGGCGCATAAACTTAATTGAAGGTACTCTCAGATCAAYACCAGTTGTTCCTGGATTGGATTGGGTTTGCAGAATGACAGGGAGATGGAGGCTTTTCCTAACATACCCAAAGCCACAGGACTGTGCTCAGGTTCAGTTGGACGCTGCAAGCGTGGGCATTTGACCATGGAAAGGACAACAGACACRTGGACTCTGCCAGAAAAGTCTGAATCCAGTTTTTAAACAATACCCTGCAAGACTTTAGTTCAAAACCCTCTAGCTGGAGGATCATCCTTGCCCCTTTTAGTCAGGCATTTCCATCCTTASTTTCAATATTGTTTGAATATAACCTTATCTCTCAGCTTGTAACACTAGTTATTTTCTTACTTGCCTTTTTCCAGCCCCTGTTGCAGATATCTAGTCTCAGGCACCCTCTCCAGAATGCTTCTGTCAGGCATTGCTACTTGGATACATTAAACTTTTTATTATCTAATGTAACCCAGTGCAGACTGATGTATCCCTCCAGGATGAGGCTCATATGGACACTCGGCTGGTTCCTGGGAGCAAGGGGCATGAGAAAGGTGGATGGGTGGCAGAGAAGAAAAGTCCCCTCAGCTATGCAAAGCTGGATGAGGGCAAGCCAGGCCTCTAGGAGGAAGCCAGAAGGTGAGAGAAGGGACAAAGAAACCTGTCACCACCTTGTGACTAAATACAGAACAAGGAGGAAAACTGAAAACAGACATTAATGCCCCAAATTAGCTCATAGGGCTGCTAGGAGGGGCTGGTGAGTCACCTCCTCCCTCAGGATGGATGTGCATGAGGGTAGGGAATGGGGAGATAATTGGCAGAACACAGGGAGGCCCAATAACTCCACCACCCACCCATGAGCAAATGCGCTCTCGCAGCACCTTTCCCGCTCACACTGCAGCCCCAAGGAGCCTGGTTGGGTCGGTGTCGCCCCTCATGCCCTGGCTCCCGTCCTCCCCATGCCAGGCGCCAGCAGAGGTGCGAGGCCAGTGGTGGGGAGGGAGCCAGGGCTCAGSAGGAAGGACACTTGTTGAACGTGTCCAAGCTTTTGCTCTGCAGAGAGGAAGGCTAGAAATCGATGTCGGAAATAGGTAGATGAATGAAATTGCTGACTGCTTTTCTGATCCACACCCAGGGCTTTAACCATGGCRTGCTCCATGGGCAGCGCTCTCCTTTCTGCACCCATCCCTCTTCGAAGGCTGGTCCTGCGGCGCTCACTGCGCACCCGAACAGGAGCTTGCAGAGAGGCTGAAGCCAAGGTCCCTCAGGGCTCATGCCCCAAAGAGGCACCAAACTCGATAGCCACTCTCCATCCCACTGTGCACAACGTGGTTGCTCTTGCCTGGCCCTGTTCCATTCCTCACGGCTCCACCTTACTGTGAGCTTTTCTCATTTTTATAGCAAAACCACCTGACCGGCCAAATCCCTAAGCTCTACCTGGATGTGCTCAGAGAGAGCACAGAGCTCTTATCACAAAATCTGCCATCATTCCCTTTCGTCACTGCCTATTCCAGGTCCCCCAAAATGCACTTTTCTGCATTTACTCCCTCACATCAGCTTGTCACAGGCCTATTTTTCCTGGACCAGAGATGCACTGAGTTGTGTGTATGGAGGTCTGTGCCTCACAGCTCATGCTCCYGGCACCAGTTCTGGCCTGCAGTGGTTGAGAAAAATACAGCAGTCTTCAYCCTGTCTTTAGCCCAAGGGAATATTTTCTGTGCTCTCATTTGAAACAGGCATTGCACTTTGAATTTCAATTCAAAACAGGATCCAAAGTTTCCTGACCTGTTTTTCTGAAAAAGTAAGGTAGATGACTTTGTGTGGGCTGTCTGTCCTTGCTCCCAGTCATGTTGAACCCACTGGATGGTTTCAATCAAATTTAAGTGAAGGAAAAAATTCCAAAGTGATTATGTTCCAACACATTCTGTGCAAGTGAGTTAAGAAGAGGAGCGGAAATCTGCACCCATGCCTGTCGCGATAGGTGCTGGTTGGCAGCAGCCTGCTGGCTAGCGAGCACTCGCCCTCCTAGCACCTCCTCGAAATGTGCACAGGACGAACATGCTGCAGGGAGCAGGGGACTGTCCTGGTTTGCTTTTATCAGACACAACACTGCAAATCTCAGACTGAGACTCTGCTCAGCCTCACCACCCTGCACTAGTCAAATCAATTATTTTCCTAACCCAGTTCAGAGCAGAGGTCCACAGCTCCTCTTTGCATACTGCTTTTCATGTTCTCAAGTTTTAAGTCATTCCAGAGTGGCCAGAAAAGACAAAGTGCAAAAAGGGAGAATGGAGCTTGGTCATTTGTACCAGGAGGGAGAAAAACAGAGGCTTTAAGGGTGCTGTCATAGACCTTTCGGCAGGCCTGCAAAGGCTCACACACTAATGGGACAGTCATACCACTGAGCCTTAGGATTATCAGGTAACTCTGGTTGGAAGGGACCTCAGGAGGTCACCTGGCCCAACCCCCTGGAGTCCTGTGCCATGATCACCTTTGACATCAAGCCTTTCCTCAGGCATTTGCAGCACGGCACTATGACACGCAGTGGCCAGCAGCTGCAGAAAGGTTGTTACCCTCCTCCACACGGTGCTGCGGAGGCTATGCCCCAAGCCGTGTCCAGTCCTCAGCCTCTCACCTCAAGAAAAATCCTGGGCAGCCTGCTCCAGCTGGCTCTGCTTTGAGCAGGATGGTTGACTAGAGGCTTCCAGAAGTGCCTTCYCACCAGCTCCACTGGGAATCTGTGCTCTCCTATAGAAGCAGGAGGGCAAGGGGTCATTCATAAACTWTATCTTCATCTCACAGGGCAGTTCTGATGCACGTTTATGGATGTGTCTGAAGTGCTTGGGGATCCTCATCCACCAAGAGCAAGAGAAACAGCAGGGTCARCTGCAAAGGCAGTACTCCCAGTCTTCGATTGTCCTGGTTATGTTGGAACCATGACATGCTGGGATGGACTCAAGCATGTGCCATGTGTCCCAGGGCCTGCTTCCAAAGCGTGAGCAGACAGGATCCTGGGAGGAAGCACTGGCTCTGCCCTTCTTTGCAAACTGTTTGGAGTTGGCTTTCTGTGGGCAGGATCGCCAAGACAAGGCCCTAGCTAATAAAGCAGCAAGGGTAGAAAGACCAAGATACTGGCTTTGATGGTTTCTGTTTTGAATCCCACTGACTTATTGCTTACTTCAGCGAAAGCTGCCAATGCTGTACCCCATACAGGCTCAGGCTCCAAATTCATGTTTAATGAAAGGCAGAGTTTTCCTGGAGATCAAAAAACATCTCTGTTTTTCAAGGGTTGATTCACTCAGGCTTTGATGTGAACTGCCCTTCAGAAAGTCACTTGTCAGGTGAACAGGGAAACCAGTTTGAGCTCTTAGCTGGCAATACCATAAGCCTCATCTGTATTCATGCAGCCAAATCTCCTCCTGTTTGATGAGACCATGCAATTAACCTCTTCACAGCAGGCAGCACTAAGTCTGCCCAGGTAATACCAGTGTGCTTTGGACTCAGTGTTCATCAAAAAGCCCTRGAGGTGGCACCTCAGAGAGGACGTTGCATTATCTGCAGGCCCAGGATCAGCGGGGGGTTGACTAGCRGACAAAAGGCCTGGCTTGGCCTCCTGCAAGTGCTACTGGCCTGCCAGAAAACCTTGGGGAAAACCTGGATCTTCTCCCTGCTGCCACGTGCTCAGGGCTTGCACGAGCATGGTGCTTCATGCCTTCACTTGGCGCCCAGATGGATATTGATGCCACATCAGCAATGCAGGGGGTGCTGGGGCTGGAGTGACTGAACGCCTTGCCAAGATTCACACCAAGAGCCTGCAATGACACAGTCTTTTTTTACCTTATGGCCTAAATATTCCCCCATCTTTTGGGCTGCTTTTGAGGGAGCAACCTAGTGCTTCAAAGCTGCTTTGTGACCYGGGAATTGAGATGCAGGAGAACAAAAGCAACAACAAATCCACTTCTTTTTTGATTTGTCCTATGGGAGCTAAGATTGGCCCAACCACAACTATCACATATCATTAATGTTTTTATCTCATTTCTGGGCAGCTTAGGAGGGATCTGTCTAGTTGGCTCTGTGCTAACAAATGCATACGAGAGCTCTTCATTTTCTTTGCACCAGAAAGCCCTCAGGTCTGAAAAGCTGGCAGTGATGAGACAAATTGAGCCATGCCTGTGCGAAAGGGGAGAGGGATGGAAGTGATGGGGAAGATTTGCACCCCAGCTTTGACATCAAAGGGACATGGGACGCGTCCACGGGCGACTGGAGCTGGCTCTGCCTGTACAGCTCCCGGTACCCGAAGAGCAGGGAGAGCAGCGCAGGCATTCAGGTCCACTGGGTCTGTATTGCTTGGTTGATGCTGCAGAATTAATAAGCCCTGATAAAACGGCACAGCTGGATTGCCAGTAAATCGGTGCCATAGGGACCTATCAATCTGGAGCCCAGTTAGCTCAGAGTCCCCCGCACCGCGCACTGCTTGCACAGGAAACGTGACCGTAGGCCAAGGCATCYGGCCAAATCGCAGCCCCAGCGCCTCCCGTTCAGCCAATGCACATCGCTAGCTCTGCCCTGCCCCGCTGGGAACGGGGCGGGTTTCGGGAGCAGCAGCCCCGCTGGCCCTCGCACGCCCGGCCGGCGCGTCGGCCCGCCGGACGGGCAGGTCCRTGCTTGGCGGCGACACGGGCCCTCGAGCAGGGCAGCGGCCTGTCGGGCTGGGGAGGTCGCTGCGCACCCCGTCGCAGGCGCGTGCCTGCGGGCGGCTCTCTGAGGCAGGTTTGAGAGGCGTTTTAGGGAGCCCTGAGGGCACAGGGCTAGGAAAACCAAGGCGCCACGAGCGGGMCACGTTGCAAATCTGGCTGAAACGGGCCGGGAGGCGACAGTAGTCCTCGGCTGCCCCGATACAAATGCCCCCCAGCACCGGGAACGGCTTTTCTCCTTCCTCCTTCCCTTCCCTGTGCAGCACAAGGCTGTTTCCCAGCGAGGCAGCAGCAGCAGCAGATCGGAGGGGCTGGGAGGCCCCCGGGGCGCTCGGAGCAGCCGGGCCCCAGGGACAGGGGAGGCTCTGGTGCCGTGGGGCGGCCCTTGCCGCCGGGGAGGAGCGCCGGCRCCCGCGGCCCCCACGCATTTGCAAGCAGCCGAGCAGCCGGCGGCACCGGGCGGGAAGCGCCGCGGCAGCAGCGACACCTGCACCCGCTGGCCAAGGGGGCCCGGGGCCGGGAAGCTGAGAAACGGGGACGCGGGTAAAGGCGACGGCGGGAAACGAGCCGGGACACAGGAGAGCAGGGAGGAGACACGAACCCTGGGCGTTTGCAAGCAGCAAAACAAGCAGCAAAAACAAATAGCCATGTCCCCCCCTTTAAACATCGCGGGGTGAGAGCGCGCGCGCAAAGCAGTCGGCTGCGGGGAGACTTGCTGGCGTCCGCCTTTGCAGCGGGGGACGAATGAGGTAGACCGAGGTCTCAGCTTGGATCCCGAGGGGCCGAGGTGAAGATGGACAAATTCCGGATGATCTTCCAGTTCCTGCAGTCCAACCAGGAGTCGTTCATGAACGGCATCTGCGGGATCATGGCCCTCGCCAGCGCCCAGATGTACTCAGCCTTCGACTTCAGCTGCCCCTGCCTGCCGCGCTACAACCTGGCCTACGGGCTGGGCGTCCTCCTGGTGCCCCCCGTCATCCTCTTCCTGCTGGGCTTCGTGATGAACAACAACGTGTCCGTGCTGGCGGAGGAGTGGACACGGCCGCGGGGCCGGAGGTGGAAGGACCGGGCCGTGCTGCGCTACATGTTCTGCTCGGTGGCGCAGCGGGCCCTGGTCGCCCCGGCCGTCTGGGTCTCGGTGACGCTGCTGGACGGCAAGTGCGTGCTGTGCGCCTTCTGCACCGCGCTGCCCGCGGAGGCGCTGGGCAACGGCAGCCGCCCCGGCCTCTCCGACGGGGAGCTGCGGCGCCTGCTGGCGCGGATCCCCTGCCGGGAGCTCGTCGCCGGGCAGGAGCTCGTCGCCGGCGAAGTGGCGGTCAGGTACCTGCGCTGCGTCTCACAGGTAAGGCGCGAGCCTCGGCTTCGCCGGCCGCCCTCGCTCCTCGGCGAGGGGCCGC